>NC_058064.1:1022500-1055000 GCF_020085105.1 Siniperca chuatsi
CTTTACTGTCACACATCACGTCCTCCTTAATACCAGGAACAAGTTGCTGATATTTAATTCACTTCCTGTGTGTTTGTGCAGCAGTCGGCGGTGCAGAGGTTCGCTCCTGCAGACGGGTACGCCTTCTCCAACGCCTCCTACAAACGCATGCAGATCCTGGATCAGGACGCGGCCATGGCTGCTTTTAAACAGGCCGTCAGCCGCCACGTAGACCGGTAACTCTGAGGTCACATGATGCCCTGGAGAACTGATCCCTGATCAGCACTTTACTGCCCATTAATCTGTGCAGGAGGACGTGTGACTTATTCATCAATAAATAAATATAACAATGAAATAGGAAATAATCAGTAATTAATTGTTTAATTTCTATACATTTACATTCATTTATTTATTTCTGCATTTCTTTCATAAACAGAAAAATAAACAGATTTGTTGAAATATAGAAATAAATCAAAAGACCTTTATGAATTTGTTTGTTTCTGCTTTTATTCCTGTCTTCTTTTATTTATTGATTTTTAAATATTTATGTATTAATTTCAGTATAAATGTATATATTAAGTATTTCATTGATGAATAAGACATTTCCAGCCTCTCTGAGTTCCTCTCTCTGACTGATGTGTTTATGATAATCTCTTTATTCTGGGTGATTTGATTTTCTGCTGTTCAACGTGAAAATGGATCCAAACCGATTTCAGACGTTTCTCCTTCCGCTGATTGATCTTCTTCCTCCTCATTCAGTCTTCTTCACCTCTGAAAACCTCTCGAATCACGTCTTTTTTAAATTTCATTTTCTCTCAGTAACCTGATCTAAAGTTGGGACACTTCTCCACGGCGGTAATATCGGTAACGTCAGAAAACAGCTGACGTTTGGTAGCTCCGATCTCCTCGTTATTGAGTTAATATTCGCTTTGTTGTTGCTTTGTGTGTGCTGTGATTTAAAAAAAAAAAAAAAAAAAAACAAATTTTTAATTAAAGATATTTCATAAAGTAAGTTTAAAAATATGCTATTTGTACTATTAACGATGAATACTCGTTTCAGTAGCTTTTCTGTGATAATTGTCATTAGCAATAATTAGCGATGTTGTGATCGGTTGGTATATTTCAGGAGTTTTGATGCCGACAGCAGAGGCCAACCAAAACTGTTTGCCAAATCTAAATATGACTTTGTGGCGAGAAACAACACGGAGCTGTCTGTCCTGAAAGACGAGGTGGTCGAGGTTTGTTTTCTTATTTATCTCTCTGGTTTATAAATAATTAATTTCGTGTGTGAGTCTCAAATATACACACAGGTGTCTTAACCCCTGACGCGCGTCTGTCAGGTTCTCGACGACAGGAAGCAGTGGTGGAAGGTTCGTAACGGCTGCGGGGCGTCCGGCTACGTGCCAAACAACATCCTGGAGATCACCAAGGCAGTGGACATCACCGGCAGAGGAGAGCCCATCTACAGCCACACCATCCAGGTAGGATGACTGCACTTCACCGAGTTCATTTGATGTTTCGTCATAAATCACATTCTCCGTTCACCGTCTCATCTCCGTTCATGTGTTTGATGTTCAACAACTGAAGCTTATGATGCCAAAGAAGGAGTTTGAGTTGTTCAAGGTATGGCGAGTTGTGACGAGTGTTTTTAGTTTGCAGAGTGTAGTTTTCCGGTAGTTTTCTACGAACTCCTGTGTGCTTTGTTGTGGACCGTAAAGGAACAGTCTCACATTTTGGGGAAAAGATTAATTTGTTGGTTTTGTGGGTCAACAAATGGCTCCAATGCTGATTAGTTAAATCAGTCAGACTCGGAGTTGTTGGATTTATTTATTTATTTTTCGCGATGCAGCAAGGCTAGCAGTTTCCCTCTGCTTCCAGTCTTTGTGCTAAGCTAGGCTAAACGTGTCCTGGTACTAACGCTTGTTAGCTACAAACAACTACCATAACATTAGTTATGATATCTATTTGTACCAAACAGTGAGCTACAAACAGCTATTATAATGTTGGATATATGCTCCCTGTGTGTAGCTACCAGCAACTAGCTATAAACAACTAGCATAATGTTAGATATGCCAGCTGTTTTTAAGCTACGGCTAGCAGTTTCCCCCTGCTTTCCCGTCTTTGTTTTAAGCTAGGCTAAGCTTGTCCTGGTGTCAGTGAGCTACTGACACTTTTGGCATTACCAAAACACTAACTACTAATATAACATTGATAATGCTAGCTGGTTTGTAGCTACACTGGCTAGCAGTTTCCCTCTACTTAATGTTTGTGCTAAGCAAGTCCTGGATCTCAAATCGGGTTGTTGGTAAGATGGCTAACGGTATTATTTTACTAAATGTCAGATTGTTCCTTTTAGGAAGTTTTCTAGGATATATTCTGTATGTTTTAGTTAAATGACAGTGTGGACAATAATGTCAGTAGGTTTTGTAGATTTCCCTGCAGTGAGTTTGCTGCTGTGAGTAACACATTTTGTTTCACTGTCTCATTACCATGTTTTATGTTTCATTTCACGTTTCCAGCAATTACTGGGAGAGTTGAACGAGGTAAACAACGAACAGACAACACGACTTTAGACATTGAACTTTATATGTTTCAGGTTTAGTGCCGTCTGTAAATATTTGGACAGTGACACATTTTCTGTTGTTTTGGCTACAAGTGTTGAAAATTAGACTCTTAAACAGAGAAAATACCAAAAGAAAATGTGTCTCTATCCAAACGCGTACAGACTGTAAATCAGCAGAAAGTTCAGTGTAAAATCTGTAAATAAAAACTGTCCTCTGTCAGAAGCAGACAACGAAGACGGACTACATCCCCAGTAAACCGGTAGCGACTCCGATGCCTCCGGCTCCCACGCCGCCCCCTGCGGCCCCCGCCAGGCTCCCCACGCCGCCGCTGCCTCCTCCAGCCGCCGAGCCCCCCAAGCCGGCCGGCAGCAGCACGGTCAGCCGCCAGAACAGCACCACGTCCAGCGACAACGGCAGCGTCGCCGTTCGAGACCACGCCAACCAGAGACCTGCCCCCGTCAACCGTGAGTCCGGCAGGGCGGTAAAATGTTCTTCAGAGTCGCGGAGACGTCAGAAACTCTGTAGCATCGCAGGTTTTACAAGAATCGCAGTCGCAATTTAATATTTCCAGAAATAAAATAAAGTGGTATTATTTAAACAAAGTCATAAAATCGGTCGTAATGTTTCAAGAGTAAAGTCGTAATATTTTCACAGTAGTGAGAAAAAATGTTATTAGATCAGATAGTTTGAGGGATTGAACATTGTGAATAATATTAGAGCTTAGAGGTCAGTTATTATTATTATTATTATTATTAGAGCTTAATTCTTGAAATATTGCGACTCAAAATGTTAAAACATTAAATCTAATACTCGTCAGTGAAACTGCAAACGGTTTGTGTGTGATGTTTGCTAACAGTCGTCCCCCCGCAGGCAGGAAGTCCAACATGGAGGAGGTTCAGGACGAGCTGATGCACAGACTCACTTTGGGTCGCAGCGCTCAGAAGAAGTTTCAGGCTCCGTCTCGCGGCGGCAGCCTGCCGTCCTTCAGCATCAGCTACGACTCGTCGCCTGACGAGGTCAAAGCCTGGCTGGAGGCCAAAGGCTTCAGTCCAGTGTGAGTCTCTTTGTGCCGTTAACTGCGGGGAAATCTGAAACGCCACTGACCTGTGGAAGCCTGTTTCTGCCTGAATGGAGGCAAAACTACAAGATAACAAAGTCATAATTACGAGATTGGAAGTAAAAGTTATGACATTAAAACAAAATGATGACAGTTCAAGTCAAATTTTCACTTTTTAAAAGTCAGAATTGTAGAAAATTCTAATTTTGAAGACTCGGAGATGATTATGGAGCAAAGAGAGGCCATAATAATTTGACTCTTACAAGCAACTGAATACATAACTTTAAAATTTAATAACTACTGAATATTTAGTGTTGAAATTTTCGTACCACTTACTTTTCATTTACTTTAAAAAACCATCTGTCTGAATTAATGTGTAAAGGTTTTAGTGATTTCAAGTTGTGCGAAGTCAGAAACGTGATTTGAAGTGTTCAGACAGAATAAAGTGAAATATATTCAAGTTGGTAAAATTCAACATCTAGAAATTAATGGCAGGTTGAGGCATTTTCGCTGGATATCAGGTTATCAGGTTACATCTGTCACGTGATCCAAGACGCTCAAACCAGCAGCTGGAAACTCCCGACAGCTGAATTTGAAAACCGGACGACTTGGATTTAATTTAGACCAAATCAATTCAGGAGTAAAATTTCCCAAGCAGGTGTTCAGTTGTTACGGCCTTTTCTGGCCTCCATATTATATCCATCATTGATTCTGTCGATTAGTCACACACTCAGAAACTGATTTTATAGATCAAACGATTCATTTTCTGAGTCCAGGGCGACGTTTTTAAATGATTAACGTTCTGCTGATCAACTAATCAATTCAGCTTTAAATACTACATTTATTGGCATCTCCTCATCTCTGACGCCACTCGCAGGTTTCTGAAATATGATGTGAAGCATCGATCTGGTTTCAAAAAAACTAATTTGGGTGAACGTGTAAATCACTGACGACCTGTCCAGGTGTGTCCAGGTGTGTCCAGGTGTGTGCAGGTGTGTGCAGGTGTGTGTCAGAGCTGACTGTGGGCGTTTCCCCCCTGCAGCACCATCACCAGCCTCGGCGTCCTGACCGGAGCTCAGCTGTTCTCTCTCAACAAGGAGGAGCTGAGGACGGTTTGTCCCGACGACGGCGCTCGAGTCTTCAGCCAGGTCACCGTCCAGAAGGCCGCGCTGGAGGTGGGTGTCAAAGGTCAAACACGATGTCACCGACAGGAAAAACGGCGTAAAACTTAAAATATTATCAGAATATTCTTTATCAAATATAATCTTTCGTCTTAACTCATGGGTAAAGATTGTGTGTCGTTTCAACCTCCATTAAGAGGATTCCACCAACATGGCATGCTAACACGCTAATATCCTTAGCATCAACACGTTAAGTAAAACACACAACAAGCGTGTCACGTAGCGCCACACCAACCGATGCCCAGACGTGTCAGAGAGACGTAATTTAACCTTTTATTTAACCCTGAAGACTCTTGAGATACAGAAGAGCGACCTGTAAGTTCAGAAAATATAAAAATACTAGCTTTCCTTTATTTAAAGTTATTTATTTTAACTTAAATCTGCTGCTGACATCGTGTTTTTCTCTGCAACAAGTTTTCCTTTTTACATTTGAGAAGTTAAAGAGAATTCAAAATATCAGTATCAGCTTCCAAAAACAAACATTGTCTGAACCCTGGAACCAGAAAAATTACTTATTATTAATGAAGTGATGGTTAATTAGCCGTGAGAATGAATTGTGTAAAGTTACATCACAGAGTTCAGGAAAGCTTTTCTGGGTTTAAGAGCCGTTTTTAGATGAGATGTTTTGTATGATGTTGTTTTTATGGATGTTAGCTTCCAGGCAGCTGATTGGTTCATCAGACAAACACGAGCACTAGCAAACAGGTACGAGCTCAAAGAAACATTTTCACCCTCGCTGACTGATGTAGGACTTCAGTGCTAATGGGTTTCCTCATCTGTTAGCGGTTATGTGAAAGTAAATCTGGTGCTTTGCCCTTTAATGTGTCTCTTTAATAAAAGTTCTGACGTGTTCCGGTGGTCGGACGGGGTTTAGGAGGTTTATCTCCACCTTCTGGCCCGGAGTGTCTTCTGGCTCAGGGTTTGCACAAGGCAGCAAGGAAAAGGGACAGCTCAGTGATTTTAACGGCAGAATGATGATTCATGAGTTTCCAGGTGAAGGCAGCCAGACGAAACAGGAGCAGCAGAGAATCCACAGGTTAGCGGGACGGGGGCAGAGCGAAGGTGCAGTCAGGTTCAGGTCGCAGAGCGAAGGCACGAAGCAACACTGGCGATCTGGCAGCTGACTGGGGGGGGGCTGGTATAAACACAGACAAGGTGACTGGAGAATGAGACAAAGGTGAGCAGGGTTTATGGGAAAGTCTGAGGACATCTGGTGGACAGGTGGAGAACAACCATAGAGATGCAGGGACCTGGGGAAGAGGGACTGTGGCTGCAAAAATAAAATAGCTGTCGTGGCACAAAGTACTTAATTTATGATTTTTTTTTTTTTAATCACCGTCATTTATGAAAGCCTGTTTTCGCTGGGAAAAGAAAAGAATGGAAGGAAAGCTAAGAAATAAAATCCCCAACAGCTACAGGTGTACAATATAAAGGCTTAAACAGTTTAAACAGGGACAGTGGATTCAAACCAGCATCAGCGCCTAAAATCAGACTTTACAAACTGTGCCTAAATCACATAATGAGGAACTTATTGACTCTGAGGTAAACAAATTAGTAATTTGAGCGAATGCAGTGACCATATTTGGTGCATTAATTTGAGGGAGAGATTTATCCAAACGTTCCCCCGGACACCCAGCGGGCGCTCTGTTCTTGTCTTCACGTTTAAAAGGTGAGCTCGTCGGGTCATATGTCCGACGGATCTGGTCCCCGTCACCTGCAGTGTGTTTGTGCCTGGAAGCTGCAGGTCTGTGGAGGGTCTTCTTTGTCTTTTAAGCTTTCTATCCCCCAACTCTGGCAAGGTCTGGTGTGTGGTGTCTATTTCCACCTGCAGGTTTACTTCTGAGCCTCCTTTGATCTTCTGAATCTGTTACCACATTCATTAAGGTATCGTGTTCACTAACGGATGTTCGTGGCTTCGTTCTGTTGGCCAGATTTAAAAGGAACAATGCCTGAAACTTTTTAAGGTGACACCGTCAGATGTAAGACTCAAACTGTCTGATGCTCTCGGGCTTCAAAGAGACGACACTTCAGATGTGTAAATAGAAAGTGAAGAAGTGCATAAAGAGCTGCTGCAGATCTAATCAGAGGTGTGGACCTCCGGCACGAATCTGATGACTTTACACTCAACTTCAAAACAAAATCAAGAAAGACTCGCAAGTGAACTTTGACTTTAACTCCAGTTATTCTTGACTTTACTTGGACTTCAGCCTTTTCAGTTGGAATGACTTGACATCCACTTGCTTGACTTAGGACTTGTTGGTCTCGATTCAGGACTTAACTTGAGACTTATCTGCATTGACTTAGGACTTGTTGGTCTGGACTTGCTATTTGTTTGGTCTTTACTTGGGACCTGGGATATACTCGTCTTCATTTGGGACTTGTTGGTTTTGACTTGGGACTTACCTGTCTTGACTGGGGACTTCATAGTCCAGACTTGAGACTTGTAAAACACTGTCTTTGTCCCACCTCTGCATTAATATCTGATTGTCCCACCGATAAAGTTCTATATAAATTCCTGAATCTGGCCGTCAGAACGAAGCTCCAGACGTTTCATGTGTAGCAGCATTTTAAGGTAGCGCCAGTATTTGTCTTCCTGCTGTGGCTGTACCGTTAGTCCTCCTTAAACTCCCTGAATGAACCAGCTCCAGAATGTTCCACTTCCTGTTGACCCTCACCTGTTGCCCTCTGACCCCGCCCCCCCTCCGTAGAGACCAGGATGTAGATCTTCTCTTGGCTGGAATGAGATCTAAAGAGACAAACCTGTGTTCTGTGTGCTAGCTTAGCTTTGATTAGCAGTCAGCTAATTGTACAAGTTGTTCCAACATGGCCGCACCAAGTCACACATTTACTATTAAATAAAAGTTATTTAAAGGAAAAAATTCATCTTTTTACAACCTGGTTCTTAGTTTTAGTAGTTTTTGTCATCAGTTATATCGACAGTTTACGTCCATATCATTGTTGACCTTAGAAATAGTAGCTTGCCAAAATGTGAAGTATTGACCGTTCAGTGTTGGTAAGTAGAAACTAGTAGTTTGTGTCATTGATAAAAGTCATGTTGGATCTCTGATCGGCGTTTAAAGCTCTGACAGAATCAGCTGGTTGCACAAAGACTCAAAATCCAAAAACACTGAGCAGCAAAGAAAAGTGTTAATCCGAGGAGGACAAAAGGTGACTTATTTACCAATAAATACATAAATGATGATGAATAAATGCATAAATGTTGGTGATTAATCTGGAAATAAATAAATGTTTAATTAATTTCTACATTTTAACATTTCTACTTTCGGCGATTTATGTGTTTTTTATATTATACTTTTATTAATTTTGTTTCTACATTTCTACATACAAAAACAATAAAAGTAGAAATTCAGGAAGTGGTAAATGTAGATTTGTAGAAATGCGGCAAAATGGCAATAATTCAAAGGGAATAATGTCCTGCTTAATGACCAACAGTTATTTATTAATTTAGTTATGCACATAATTATTTCTATTCATTTCAGCATTTATTCATATATGTATTTCTGTTTTTATTTAAGCACTTATTCTGTTTATGTATTTGTTTTTTGATGAGTCATGTTTTGTCCTCCATACTAATCCTACTTTAAACAAAGTTTTAAAACCATCGGTATTTATTTGCACATTTTTTGTGTAACATCTTTGTGCGACCACTTTTGGAAGTACTCCTGTTACCCAGCATGCACCCTGATACTTTCATCCACCTGCTCTTTACAGTTCGCAGCGGCAGCCACCGAAGGCTTCCTGAGGTCGGTTCAGGCCGCTGGCTGAGTTTACATGGAGTCCATATTATTGTTTAAGCCCATATAACCACAGCCGGCCTGTTAGACTCTGGTTGACCGGAAGATTTTCTCGTGTTGTTTGCTGATAAAATCTTCTGAGTGTCAGCGGAGACGCTCACTAGATCGTTGGCAAAGATGCTCAGTCGCTTCAGAGGCAGCAAGAAATGAAGATTTCCATTTTCTGTTTGCGTTTCACCGTCTAACCAGCTGTTTGTCTCTGCTTCTGTACTCTTTTTCCTCCTTCTGTCTTTTGTCTCTCTGTGTCTCCAGAAGAGTTCGGGCTCTGAGCTCCAGGAGATCATGAGGAGGCGGCAGGAGAAACTCGCAGCCAGCACCTGTGATTCAGGGGTGGAGTCTTTTGATGAAGGCAGCACCCACTGAGCTCCACATTGCTTCCTCCCTCCCTTCCTTCCTCCTTTCTTTCATTTTTATTTTTTTCAAGCCTGCTGTTTTCTCGCAGGCGGCGGCCGACCGCGCAGAGTTTGTGGAGATCATGCGGCGCAGGCAGGAACTCCTCAGCTCGTCTCCGTAGGAAAACGTAAAGAACGACCAGCCGACTGACTTTTGGAGCGTCCAGTATGTTCAAAACACACAGAGAATATTCTGCCATGTTTGCCTGAAGTTCACGTGAACACTCTGTGGACTCTGGACGCTGTTTTCTTGGTTAAAAAATGAAGAAAAGCTGCTCAGTAGCTCATTTTCCAAAGAGCCTCTCAGTATTAATGTTAACGGCTGGCAGGCTGGCGGCTCCAGTTCGTGCCTCGTGCATCAGTGACGTGGAGTCGCGGAGTTAAGCATTAGCTTTTCTGAAAGACACAACACTGACTGCTGTTTCCAAAGTATTTCCAGAATCTGTGGCGTGGCGAGGAGTCCGTGGCACTATCCAGCCCCGCCTCCTCTTCCCCATCATCCTCATCCTCACTGCTGCTTTGTAGTATCTTGTTCCCGCAAGATAATACTTTGTGCGCAGTAATTATAAGTAAGTAATACTTTACATACTGTATCATGTGCGAACACGATCTTTCAGGACTTTAGGTGCTCTGGAGAGTCTGAGGACTCTGGAAATACCTTAAAAACTGAGGCGAGTGTTAAACGACCATCTGGGGTCGTCAGATTCATCTTTCAGAAAAGCAGATGTTGAACTTGAATGTAATGAAACTAAACGAGGCATAAACTGGAGCTGGTACTTCACAGCTGACGGGTTGATGGTTTGTCTTGTGTAGAAAACAAAAGAAATGAATGTTGGCTTGAATATATTGTTCTAGGAAATACATGAATAGACTGATAAATATAACTGTACATTTTAGATTTTTTGGCCAAAAGAGTTATGATATTCATAGTATATAATCTTTTTTATTTTATGGTTGTATCAAAAGTTTAAAGAACTTAATATAATAGAACTGATCGACTGAAAAAGCTAAATCCTTTTCTTAAAATGCACAATAACTTTATTATAATGTCTAATTTATGAGCATCATGTGGTTTAGAGTTAGTGACACAATCACAAACAGTTTGTTGATGTTATTAGATTTGGCGATGAGCATTTTTGCACAATAAATAATAAACGTAAAGGTTTCTCCGCCAGAGGCGAGTGAAGAATCAAACCTGGGAAATGATTTGAGAATCACAGGTTGGTCATCTTACATCATCACGTGTCGACAAACACGCCATTAACGAAGACATTCGCTGTGCAGAGCGACAGGAAGCTTCATGCTAACGTTTAGCGTTCAGTCGTAGAACAGCAACTAATCTTAAATGATGTGCAGCGGTTTAGTGGACAAAATGTAGAACTTATAGATTATACAAAACTAAGGCAGACTATGGTTTAATGTTTGACTACTTAAAGCTTGGTCTGGTCAGAGGTGGCCCTGATCCAGGACCATCATGCGGTGTAACAAAGTCTCATAAAAAGTATTACAGGCACAAAATACAAACTCAGCGAATGGTCGACAACCTTCTCAGGCTAAAAAACACGCTTTACGCCGACGAAGAAGGTTTTTGCCGTTATTCAATACAAACCAGGTAAAAACCGAGCGCTCGGTGCTGCAGTACCTCCTGCAGTCACAAGATCTAGATCCCGTAAGCTATTTTACAAGCCGCGACTGAAATGTCAGATTTCCAAAGCGAAACTGAACGTGACGAATTTCATCTCACGTGAAACTTGCACACACAAATTTTTCAATTTGGACCGAAACTAAAATAAACCGAAGCGTTCGGTTTCTGTTCGCTGATAAAAGTAACGCAGTGTGTTTCTCTCAGCTCGCGCTGCGCTCAAACTTTAACTCAAAATAAAGCTGCGTTAGCAAAGACGCCGTCACCCCACATGCATAACAAACAAACACGTCATCGCTTCAGGAAGTTGACCAATGGGACAAAAATGTATTTTTTTTAATACCGTAAATTCTCAAATAGTCGCATCAGTTGCAGAGAACCAGGCCTTTTATTTTCACTGCTGCCCAGGTGATTTAAACTCAACGCTTCGTTTACCTGTTTTCTTGATAAATTCGGCATAATGAACATCAGAGTCACGCCACACTCGCCACTCTGTGAAAAACGCTCTCCTTTCCCAGATTTAAAATCCGTTTACCTTTTTAACGTGTGAAACGTCAACGTAACTGATCGAGGAAACCTCGAACTTTGACGACCTCGACAGAGAAACTGTACATCGTGGCCGATACCGATCAGGTGTAGCCTTCAACGCAACACTTCCTGCACAGATTTTTCATATTAAAAGCCTTCTAGTTTTTAAATGTGAACAAAAGTGACACTGAGGGTAACTTAACAACAATTTAAAAAAAGAGTGAAATGTATATGTAGAGAGAACAAGTTGCTCTGATTACCTTCTACAGAAAACAAAAACGCTAAACGACCTGACGCTACTCTTTTGTAACGTACACCATATTAAATTTAAAGTAATTCTACCCCTCTAAGTTGAATGTATTTTTTACCTGACGTTTATTTATTCGTGCCTCAGACTCTTCCACTATTCAAATACAGGCTTTTATTTGAGAATTTAAGGAAAACTCTTCATCTGTAAATGTTGTCTCGCAAAAATCGGAAACCAAAATCTGTTTAGAAGTTAGCACAAACACCGGATCATGGACTAGCTGGAGAAAATATTATATATTTAAAATATAAATATGTATGTATACTGTATGCTTGCATAAAGATGTACAAAAATTCGCCAGTACATTCTTGACTCACTGTGGCATCGATTGTACCGATTTTAGTTTTCCACTTTCGAGTGCAACGGAAGTAAACAGTGGAAAAGATGAATGAAGAAGTTGTTGTCTGAACTGTGGAACGACGCTGTAGTTACACTGATTAAAGCTGAGTAGTTCACTGTTGTTAATGAGAGTAAAGTTTCTGTATTTAGTGGACTGTCCTCGTAGCCAATCGGAAAGAAACGTTAGAGAGAATTCACTACAAAAAAATGCATTTGTATGTGTATTTGTATAGTTTTCATGGTGCCTTTTCCATATAAATCTGCTCATTCTGCAATAAAACATTTTACAAAAATAATTTCATGTCATCTTTGAGTTTATAGTCCCTGACCTTGACGTCTGTGAGGACGAAACCCAGTTTTAAGTTGTGCTGAGCAGCAAACATCAACACGTCGTTCCTGAACGTCTGGTAAGGTTCATAATCTTGTTTACTTATTCTTTGATTAGATAGTTATTGATGGTTACTTTAAATTATATCGCCAGTTTAGACAAAGTTCTTGAATGGCAGCTTGTGTTTAGAAAGCATTTGTGGCTTAATTTGTTCAATGGATATATAATAACGTTGTTTTAACAAGCTGTAAGAGGCCAAAGTTTTAGTTTGTTCGCTATACTGTCGGCAGCAGCTATTGCGGTTAATAATGTGCTCACTATGTGCCAGTTTACTACATCGTTTCGGACTATTGGGGTTTTGGAACAATGGGCCGTCCCCCCGAGTCAGATGGGTAGCTAGCTAGCTAGCAAGTAGCTCAGAAGGTGAGTGTACGTAACAGAGCTGTAGGAATCTTTAAAGGTCCGGTGTGCAGGATTTAGTGGCATCTAGTGGTGAAATTGCAGTTTGCAATTAGAAACTATGGTAGCCGCAAAATGCAAACAGCCCTATCTAGAGCCAGTGTTTGGTTTGTCCGTTCGGGGCTACTGTAGAAACATGGCGGCCTCCGTGGAAGGGGAGCCGCTCCCTCTGTAGATATAAGATATTTCGTAGTTATACCTACGAAAAGTAACGCACTAGAATTCATATATAACTCACGTAGCCAGGACGCAGTTACATTTCTCGTTAGGCGGCGACCTCTAGTGGCCTCAGTAATTATGACGGGATCAAAGGAGGAAGTACAGTGCATCCGGAAAGTATTCGCAGCGCTTCACTTTGTCCACGTTTTGTTACGTTACAGCCTTATTCCAAAAACCGCTAATGTAAAAACGTAATAACTGTGGGATAAAAAAGTTTGCCAACTTCGAACCTGACTTGATTTATTGACAGGTTCAAACTCCGGAGGACTGAAACATCAAAAAACTGCATTATTTTATCCGATTCTGTTCTGTGCAGACCACCAACACAGGCTTAATATATAGAAAATGACCGCAATTAGATTTCCTCCTAAAATAATGTACCAAAGTAATGTTTTTGGTGTAATTAAACTCAGGGATCATGTTGTAGTTTGTACATAGAAAGTGAAACACGACAAATGTAACTGCAACATTTTATTTTGTTCCAACACGCACACACATTAAAACTCTGTGACGATGATCCGAGTTCGAGATCATCCCTCAAATTTTAAGTGACACAATGCACAAGAATGGCACCAAAGACGAACGAGTTTGACTGGACACACACTAAGCAAGAGAAAGAATTGTAGAAGAGTGTACAGTGCTGAGCTTTCGGACATCGTCTGTCAGTTTTTATTTAGTAAATCTTTTCGACAGTCGTGCCGAAGTGCGTTTCTCCGAGTCCACGTGACGTTTTCCCAAACAGCCGAGTCTCCGAACGTCGACGCCAAAGCCCCAAAAACCGAACCGTCGTACTGATGAGAGAACTTAGCTTCTGGCTCAGGTAATGATGATTTACATATACAACAACTTTTTAAAAAACAAACCTCTAAAGCAACATTTCCACAAGAATTACTTTTGTAATGACGAGTAGAAACAGAATAGTTAAGCAGTAGTAGTATGTACAGTACATTTGATATCTAACAGTGAAATGTAACTATTTCAGATCGAGTGGCGACCAAAGGACCGGACCAACGAGCAGGTAAAGACTTCAGGTGTTTGAACCACAAGGCCACAATGACGAATCATTTTACAAGTCAACACTGAAGTGTCCAGCGGCCTCTTTACGCACATTCATTCATTTCTTTGACGAATTGGACGCAAGGTGAGGTCAAAACAACAAACAGCAGTCAGAAGCAGCTTTTCCTTATCGATCATTTTTTAAATCAGAGCTTTAGGGAGGATTTGGGGTCCCAAGTTTAAACCAAAGGGCCACAACGACAAATTATTTTACAAATCAACACTGACGTGTCAAATGGCTTTTCATTGAATGAAATATTTGGGATTGCTATACCAAATGTTTGGACAAATCTTCGGGGAACTTACGATATTTTGGGTTTATAACAGATTTATAACAGCTGGCTTTTCTACACACAGTCATTGATTTGACTTTTTTTTTTTTTAACAACTTAGTTACAAAGTGGTCAAAACAATGAATTAATTTATAATTTAGTATTTGGGGCTCATTACCAAATTTTTTTCCAGGAGAACAAATTTCAGGAGCTACATTAACTTTTGTGAGTGAAGCAAATTTTACTAAAATTTGGGAATTATGCCAAAATTGGCTATTTGTGGTGCAGGTACCAACTGTTCCGGTTTTAACGTAACGCACTAGTTCGTTACAGAAAGTTGATGCCTGATTTGGACGAATCACTTTACAAGTCGACACTTTAGTGTCATTGATTTACTCAAAAAACATTTTTTCAAACAGTCAAAAATAGGTTTTTCTTTAATTATTTCAGAAAGAATCAGAAATACTTTATTGATCCCCGAGGGGAAACTCTGTAATTCCACTTGTTTGGATTCTTAGGGATTTAAAATTTGTTCTGATCAAACTTTTTTTTATATATGTTTGATTCTGTTTAAGACCAGATTAAAGTATTTAGTTAATTAAAACTAAACTTAGCTTATTAAAAAAAAAAACACTGATAATCTGTATTTATACTTCGAGTATTAACACGATGCACAAAAACGTTTCTACAACAATGCTGACGTAAAACAGGCCGAGTGTTGTGACTTTACTTGGAAGAGGATTGTTGGCAGTAAATTTAAATGCGTGCGCACCACAAAGGAAAGCCGCTCAACTCTTGGCTCTTATTTTGACGACACCCTGCACTTCCTGAATGGAGTGTAAAACTCTGAAAGAGGTCGGCCGCTCTCGTCTGTTCAGTAAATCTTCTCTACAGTCGTCAACGCGGTGAGAAATGTTTTCTGTTGCCCTTCAAGTCAAATGTTCAGTAGAAAGATGGAAAATTAACTAACTAAATTACTGTAAATAAGTTGATCTGATAACTAACAGACGCTTCAGAAAATGGCTTCGTAACTATTTTCTGTACAGCAGTCGTGTGTTTAAGACAGAGATATGCAGCCGGCCTGAGCCACCATCAAAGCTTCAGGCCCCAAAACAACCAAACTAAGTTTTTAACGTTAACACTCAAATTCCAAAATGTCCTCCTAGCATTTTTATGGTTCTGCCCCCAAACTAACCCCAATCATTAACAAATTTAGGCAGCACGTTACAAAATGTTGGTGTTTGGGCAAAACCAAAAGCTTACGTTTCCCGAATACTGGGACTGTAACCATTTTTTGGGAGTAAACACAATTTAGGGTTTAAAACAAGAATCATAAGCGTGCAATGCCAACATTTTTCCAATACAGGAGACATGTATTTTGGTTTATGTGGTAATTACACCAAATGTTGGGATTAAGGTAGAAAATGTAAGTGAGAAATATCAAATTTGGGGTTTTAAAACCCGAAACTTATCATTTTCTTATTGTTTTCTAGGTGCAGCTTTAAGTTGGTGTGGCTGGGGCCGGCGCTGGAGATATGTTGTTGTCATTTTTCAGCAACTTGAAGGAAACTCTTATCAGGTCTTGATATAATGTCTTGGTGGTTTTGGCAGTTCAACGGTCTGAGTAATAGTCTCTCCTCTGTCTTCAGATACGATCCATTTCTCTGCTGGTTGTTGCAGCCGATGAGATGACAAACCTCTCCGCTAGTCTAAAGTTAAGCTACGTCTTCAGAGCGAGATCCTTCGTTAGAAAGAGCTCGCGGGACGGGACGAATACCGATCGACACGGCTGTACAGTCAGTCCTCCACAGTCAGAAGCAGCAGAAACTCTTCTTCTGTCAGCAGGTCAGGCAGCTCCGAGGCCTCAGTGCAAATACAAACTACAGCTCTACAACCACAGGCTCTAGCGTCTAAACTGACCCGGCAGCGTGAGGCACTCGTGTTTCCACAGAAAGGCGTTCGTTCCCCTCAGTTCTCGTGCAGACCCAGCAAACATTCAGACGTTTAACTTCACGGACGAAGTCGATACCAAAAGACTTTCCCGATAAAACAGTTTGTGAAGCTGAAATCTGGAACGTTAAGTTCGTTCAAACTGCAGCAAAAGCTAATACACATTTTTACCGAAGTTTTACGACGGTGGCGTCTTCAACCGGGACCGAAACATTACGTCCAACCACGATGCCGGTTTGTTTTTAGCGTTCAATTAAAAAACAGCACCTCACTGATCAGTTATCAGCTTCAACATCCCGAAACGTTAAATTTTGTGCTCAGTCTCCAGAAGTCCGTCGAATGCTTGCTGGGTTCTTTCGTGAATATTATCTGTGCAGCAGTCCTGGCAGTTAGTTTGCACGTTAGAGCAGTCGGCGTTTTTAATAATCGACATGTTGTAGTCCCATGTTTGGCAGTGTGACGTCGCAATCTACCGCCTACGACTCCGGTGTCGCAAAAAGCCAGGAAAGCTGCACACTGCGGGAAGGCGAACACTTGTAACGATGCAAAAAACTAAAACTAACGGATGATAAATTACTTTTGAAGCGGAGGAAGAGGCCAGTGTGCTTGCTGGTTTTTCAGCTACTCCTGAGATTAAAAAAACAAATAAAATGGAAAAACTGCTGACTCGGCTCCACCGACTCGCCGCCTCGCGTCGTCAGAACGAGGACGGAGCTCGTTAACGCTCCTCCGACCCCACGTTGACGTGATATCAGTCCAGTTCAGAGGGCAGGGTTGTGGTTCAACATGTTGGTCAGTCAGTGAAGGCTCCTTAAGGCAAAACTCCATCCCATGCTTTAACACCAATTCAAACAAAAAACTGGATTCTTCCTCTTGTGTCGTCGAGATGTTCTGCTGTTTTGTTTTTGATACTGATGATGAAGCGGATCTTCTTCTGCAGAGAATGGATGCCTGAAGCACAGGAGGTTGGGTGTGTTCGCAGCCTGCAAGACAAGGAGAAGGTAATTAATTTAGTCTCGTCCGGATGTTTGAACTGGTTTGAAACGAAACATCTGAGAACATCTCGTGTTGATTCGTTGCGCGGACGAATGTCACCGTCCTTTCAGCCAATCAGAACCAAGGAGACGCCGCCTCGCAGGATGCTGGAATTAAAGGTAACTCGTAGAGTTTCACCTCACAGGTCCGTAACGGCCTAATAATTTCATAGTAATTTCCAATAATTTGGCCGTAAAATAAAGACTTGCTGCTAACACTTTACTTACGCCCCCCTATTTATCATATTATAGAGAGTATATAATCAGTATAGAACATCCATCCATCCATTTTCTACCGCTTGGTCCCCGTTGACATGCGGGTGACTGGAGCCTATCCCAGTGACTTCGGGCCTTAGGCAGGGCACACCCTGGACAGTGGCCAACTCGTCGCAGGGCGAACACAGACACAGACAAGGACAGACAACCATTCACTCACACATTCATTCAATACGGGCAATTTAGAGTTATCAATTAACCTACACATGCATGTCAGACGGTGGGAGGAAGCCGGAGAACCGGAGAGAACCCACGGTAACACGGGAGGACATGCAGACTCCACCCAGAGTTGTGTGATGTTGGTCAGTCCGGGAATCGAACCCACTGGCGATCTCCTTATTGGGAGGCAGGAGCTGTAGCCGCTCTGCCACCGTGCACCCTGGAGTTACAGACCTGCTGCCGTACGAACAGGACGCAAGTCACAAACGTGTGAAACTAAAGTAGGTTATGCATATTTGTGGGTCAAGTACTTCCACTCCATTTATCATTACATGACATTAGTTCCTTTGCAGATAAATTATATTATTACAGATGGAGCTACCCAGCAGAATATAAAGTAATTCAAATGACGAATGCATCAATAATTATAATCCTATAGTGGGCACTTTAAGTATTTCAACACTGGTATACTACTTTGACTGAGTACTTCTTCCACCGCTGACACTTAGCTCCAGTTTATATTCTTTCCAGGAAATGATGGCCTCGCAAAATAAAGAATTAATTCCCACTCGATTGTCTTCAGATCTGTCAGCTGAGTGTTAATAAACATGTACCGTTAGTTTTTTATTGGATGTTGTGTTTGTCAGCTGACTCACGTCTGGAGGAGCCGCCATCTTTATGTCTTGCTGGCATTCTCGTAGATGACATCGGAGGTGATGGACTGCTGCTTCTTCTTCTGCCACATCAACAGGACGCACTGATGGATGAACACATACTGCTCCTACAGAGAAGAAACACTGATATCTGTGGGCTGAACTCACTATTTGACCAATCACAGACGACACGTGAGAAACGGTTTCGGGTTCAAACCTGCGTTGTTTAGTCGGGCTGGATCAGACTCTGGTTCAGTTGTGATCTGACCCGACTACAAGGCGAACTCTAAGTTTGAGCTTAACAGTTGCTAACAGCTAGCAGAAAGACACTTTCTCTCTCTCTCCCGGCTTTTACTGATGCATTTTGGTTCACTTCATTTAAGGAACTGAACCAAGTCTTCCTCTGATTCAGACCAGAGCAAACAAACTCCAGGTTTGGAAACGCCCTGAATGTTTTCACCTCAGTCTGGACCATCGACAGCCGGTGTGAACGCATCTCAGACACCATCCCCAGGATGTCTGCGAACTCGTGCTCTCTGATGTGCTGCATCAGACGATCCAGAGCGATGAAGGTCCCCGTCCTGCCGACTCCAGCACTGAACAACCACAGACACAAAAGCTCTGCTGTTATTAGGAGAACCACACGGTCCGGGAGTCAAATGGATGACATAATGGACATTACATCATCTGTCTAATTGCATTTTTATGGCTGTAAGTGTCAGGATGAGATTTCTTCCTGCTCTGTGAGTAATCTGGTTATTCAGGTTTCCTGTAGAAGGAGTCGGCTGTGCCAATAAAAACGCTGAGTAACAAGATGAAGAGAGTCAGTGTTCAATAAAAACGAACCTTACAAGTTCTCATGTTACAGATTCACTTCCTGGTTCAGGCCAGGTAACTTGTCTACACTTTGTTTACATTCTAAATGAAATCATTTGGTTAAGTCATTTTTTTTAAATGTCCTAAAATGGCCACCGTACAGGATTAACCTTTTTGATGAAGGAAACAACAAACGTTACAGTTTTTACCTCTCGAGTAAATCTAAGAAAAGTTGTCTCCATTCTGAAGCCATAAGTTTTGTTTTCTGCTGCGTAATAAACATTACAGATCCAGGGGGCGCTAGCACAAACTTCATCTAGTTTTACGGAGCTCTGTACGATCCAGTACAGAGTCCCATCCTGACCTGCAGTGCACTATGACCGGGTCTTTGGTCCTGTTGGCCTGCTGACGGACAATGTGGACGAACTGCAGGATGCTTTCGATGGCGTTGACCGTGGGGACGCCGTGATCCGGCCACGAGGTGTAGTTCAGGTGGAGGACGTCCTGAGTCTCATCGGCCTGCAGGGGGAGACAAAGACCAGATCTTACAGGAAATCCATGTACAGTCTGGGACGGTGTAGTCCCTCATTCGTGCAGGAGTGGTCTATCGTAGAAAAGGTTTCAGTCGTAGTCGTCTGGACGCTGTTTTCAGAATCAAGACGTTTCGGCTCCCATCCGGAAGTCATTCTCAAATGTGAAAATGGTCTGAGAACTCAGAGATTTAAGCTACTCTGTGTTGCTTAAGCCCCGCCCTCAGGAAGGAGTCTACCTGAGTATCTGCTGTTGTGCTGGTCCTTTCCCAGATTCTTCTTATTCAAAAGGATGTTAAATTTCTTAATTTGCCGTTCCTTGCTCTTCCGATGTTGTGCTATCTGTGTAAAATCCATCACTCTCTCGAGGATTTCTTCTGGGACAATGCTTGTTAACTTCTTCTGCAAAAATTCTGTTCTGTTCTTCAAATTGTCTATTCTTGAGTTGTTTTTCCTGATCCTTTCACTGAGCATCTGGGTCAGGTTTCTTGTCCAAATCTTCTCTGCTCTGTGTCCTTTTACTGCCGGTTTAATCTCAGAAAACACTAGGCCTGATTGCTGATTACTGGGCCATCATGGAAACAATTAGGTCAATTTCAGGTGAAACTAGGCAGGGTAAACAGCAGATACTCAGGTAGACTCCTCCCTGAGGGCGGGGCTTATGTAACACAGAGTAGCTTAAATTTCTGAGTTCTCAGACCATTTTCACAATTGAGAATGACTTCCGGATGGGAGCCGAAACGTCTTGATTCTGAAAACAGCGTCCAGACGACTACGACTGAAACCTTTTCTACGATGTACAGTCTGTTTTTTTTAGAGCAGCCTCTAGTGGTTAGTAGTGGACCTGCAGGTTTGAGGTTGAGGAACTGGTACTCACATATCCCAGTCTGAACTTCCTGATGGTCCACTCTGGAGACTCGGTCTCAGAGAGCATCTCCACACTGATCTCTCCGTACATCACAGGTTCTTCTGTGAACGGCCAGTAGTGATCACACTTCACCTGGAAAAACACAACACACGTCGCTCAGAGATCAGTAGATACCTTTTCCTGTAAATCACACGGAAAATTAAAGCTGCATTAATTGTTTTGTCCCCTCGGGGGCAGCAGAACGAGCTGAAAACGCAACCTCTGACACAAATACTCCATAAACTGATAATATGTTAAACATGTGATCAGAACCAGACGGGAAAAGTGCCCTCAAGTCTACAAAAGGACCTAAAAGAGGCTAAAAACATGGCGGCATTTCTCTGTGAGCTCCTTCTTTCACATTACAGTGATCTGATTCATTAAGATTAGAAAAATTTGAAAATCTTCTGCACAACCTAAATAAAGCATTTGAGTTTCTTTTCAACCTTTTAGCATCTTAATCACAGACTCAGGTACCACTTCACTGTACTGCATGACAGCTTCAGTTACTATTCAGATTAACACAAAATATAAATCAACGAATAAATTCTGATGTATTATTACAGATTAAACTACCCAGCAAGATATAAAGTCATTAAAATGATGAACACATTAATGCATCAATCAATCGGCTATATTTTTAATACTTTTACTGAAGTAAAATATCTGAGTACTTCTTTATTTTATTTTTAGGCTTTTATTTATCTTTGGATTTTGGTTAAATGTCCTTTTGATTATCTCCTTATGTTTGAGGTTTATTGAAAAATGACTTCAAACATCAAAACAGCTGCCGACTAATTGATTAATCGTTTCAGCTGAACTTGTATAAACAGCTGTGGAGTTTATAAAATATGTTTTGTTATAAATTAAACTCTTCATGTGTAACTGAAGCCGTCAGATAAATGTAGTGAAGTAAAAAGAGCAATATTCCCCTCTGAGACGTGGCGGAGGAGAAGTAGCTCTTGAATGCAATACTCGGATAAATGTATTTAGTTGCATTCCACTACAGGAAGCAGAAATGAAACTCACCCTCCGTCGCTCGTTGCACTGAGTCAGCATGACGACGATCGGAGATTTCTGCTGCAGAACCATCTTCCAGAAATCATTCCGAGTTTCAGGCAGCGGACCCTGAGTGGCGATGTACTCTTGAGCGTGTTTGTATCCCTGAAGATCAAACACACACTTTTACACACAGCATGAAAATAACATCTGTCAATAAAACACAGTAAGATCTAGAAACAACAACACAGGTTGAGTTAATCCACTGTAACAGTTTCTTTTCTTATTGAAAGGATCCTGTAACTCACAGGGATGTAGTTGGCGTTGATGTAGTCTGAACCTTCGTCGTTGTGCATCGAGATCAGCTTCACCCGACTGAAGTCGTCTGGAGGGAAGATTTAAAAAGAGTTCAAGTTCTCTGAAGTCAGTCACCATCAAAACCAGAACCAGCTTCATGTTCTGCGGTTTTGTTTTAAAAGTCTGATGTGAATATTCGTACGTCGACAACATGATCTTTATTTCTGCTCAAAATGTCTCAGAAAGCTTCGTTACTATTTTCTAACTTTCATAATTAAATCCGACTGATTCGATCGACACATCCTGAACTACTCAAGAAGAAAAACTCGAATTAAATGTAAACATAAACGTAGGTGTTTAGTTTGAGATGCTTTGAGTTCGTCCTCTGTCACCCATGATGCTTTGCTGTCGGTGACTCACAGGGGAGGATGTTGGTGTATCTGTTCTTCGGCCTGTTGACGGGCAGGTCTGCTGCATCGTGGGAAAGATCCAGACCGACGCTCTTCAGCTCCTGAAAACATCGACAGAACTCAGAGAAACTGAAGCTAATAAACTGCGGGAAGCCTTTCTTGTTGCTCAGCGGTTCAGGTTAGAGACGCGTCATTTGTTCTAAATGTTTGGGAAGTTTACGGTTTAATATTAGTGATGCTTATCTGTGAGATTTATAATAAACTGCTGTGGTCATTCTGGGGAAGTCACACATGTTACGTCCAGGTTTCCCCTCCACCAGGGACAAACAGTGTCACAAACATGGTTATTTTATCTCTGCAGCGCTGAAGGTGGCCAGTTGGCGGAAAATGGCTCCTTTTACCTCAAACTGCAGCGAGAACTTGTAGGCCGAGTCTTTGCTCATGTCTTTGAAGTAGGCGTCAAAGTCGTCCAGCTGCACGGGACTGCAACAAGACAGCAATGTGTCAGAAGATACAGATATAAACGTGACAAGAGCTACAATTCAACAGTCACTACTTTACAAATCATGTTTTTACCATTAACAGGGTGATGTTTTGTGAAAACATCAAATCTAACAGTCAGATTTCCTTTAAATTCACATATATATACACGATAACACTCTCTGCTGTTGATTTAATAAAAAGAAAAATGTTAGAAATGTGAATGGTCTTTTGCTCCTGGCTGGTAGCTCCCTGAAGGATTTCAAGAGACGTAATATAAAGGTGTTATCCATTTTAGCCTTTAAGTTTCCAATGAGGATTTTAGTTTTATTGTGTTTTTATACTACTACTAGCCTTGTATTTACATTTATTCTTGTCAAATCCATCTATATATCCCTCTCTCTGTCTGAGGTTGAGTTTCTGTTGGGTCAGTTTCACTTTAATCTGCTGGATTAAACAGTTTGGATGTTCTCTGTTTCTGGCTGAAGGCTGTTATTAGTGCGATAGCAGCACACACACACACACATAAATAAATAAATAAATAAAAACAGACTGATAAAGCCCACAGACGGCGAGTCACACGTTTAGTCTTGTTACCTTGTTAGCTTCCGTTTCTTTAAAGCTGTCTTGCTCCTATAAAATACAAACATGTAAAGTTCCTCATGATGATAACTGACAACCATCCTACAGTAAAACTATATTACATTATACTGCATTATACTAATACTACTTAACTGTTCACACCCTCCAGATCTGCAGACATTAGGGTTTGACCGATGTGGGTTGTTAAAGCAGTTATTGATGGGGATTTATTTGAAATTCTTCATAAAAGTTAATATTTAAATATGACTGTTCAACTCAGAAATCCCAAAATATTTAAAAAAATAAAATAAAATCTTATTTCAGGTTTTTAGACCCGATTTAATAAAATAAATGGAAGTTTATGGCTGCCAATACTAAAATGAAATCACCTAATCAAATTAAAATGTCAGTTTCCATTTGTGTGTGCATTACTTATGCCAAAATTCAAACAGGATTTTTTTAATGTGAATTTGATTTAAGTCCCAATTTTAGCTCGTAAAGGCCTTTTTTATGATCAATTTCATTACGGTCGAAATTTTCACAAAAGAGGCCTGGCAGCGTCCTTCCATTATTAACGTTTTCATTTGAATTAAAATCAGGACTAAAATCTTAGATACTAATTCAGTTTCATTTTCAAGTTTAAATTGTCTGCCAATTGGAAAATGAAAATAAAAAGTCACATTCAGCTTTGTCATTATCATTATGTAAATTATTTGCAGTTTTAATTTTACTTTTGGGAGTAATGCATTTTCAAACATAAAATTGAAAATTGTAGTTTTATCAAACATCATGCGAACACAAATGGAAAGTGAAGTTCGTCCATCGGTCGAACCTTAGTAAACAGATCTTTAGAGTAACTAATCCTCTCACACCAGAGTAACAATTTCATGCTCATGATTATTAATCTCAAACTGTTTCCCATTTTATGCAGACACCTCCATATAAAGCATGCAGCCTTTTTACATTTACAGTAATTTATCTTTTACACTTCATGCTTCTGTATTTGCATTCTAGAGTCATATCAATTCACTCTCGGAGTGCGTTACATCTCCCCAAAATGTCCTCTCAACTCAGAGCTGATGGCATATTTCTAGATTTGGGAGGTTCTGTAACACAGTCAGCAAGTGTATCTTTAACCAGCAACATGCACTCTAACAATGTCTAACAGAATATACAGAGACAACGAAGCTGCAAGCAGTACTATGTACTGAAAGTCTACTTCTTAAATCCACAAAAAGAGAAAGACAGACGGCATGCAGACACCAAACATGGAGCAAAGCCGTAGTTAGCATCATGCTACATCCAAAATGTTAGTACGAAACATACTCAGTGTGACTTTGAGAGTTCAACCACAGACACAGCATTGCAAGACAAAGTTCAACATGTCAGAAAAATCATCTGCTGACTTCCTGTTTTCCCGTAAATCAAACTGGACTTTAAAGCTTTTTTTTTTTTTTTTTCAAAATGCAGCTTTCAAGTGTTAAAGGATAAGTCTGGTGATATTCCATATTTTCTAATTGTCATCAAATCCCATGTGCAGACTCAACCCACCAATCAATGTATCTGCTAACAGGTGTTGTGTGTGAATCACAGCCTGATGGATCTTCTTCTCCATTGTTGTACAGAAACTATTAAAACACATCAGCGAGCCGCTCTGTTGCACTGGGTGACATGTTCCTTCATCACCATGAACACACACACTGTAGTTTATTCTGACTCAGTCCCACACACACCGTCCTGCTGCCCCAAACACTCACTACAGAAAACTTTACGTAAGGAAATTAACTGATGTAAATTAAGAACAACAAGGGCCCTAAAACGGATCCCTGTGGAACACCAGATTTCATGTTAAGAGAAGCAGAGTTAATTTCTTGGTAGGTGATATAACTCAAAAGAATTGTATTGAAGTGGCTTCATTAAAAGTACAGTATCTATATAAACATAAATACATTTGGTTTTTCATTTAGGCCCAAATAAAATGAGTGAGTTTTCTGAACATCGAGTTTATTAAGTAATTTGGAGTAATGTCACATACGAAGGAATTAATTTCACAAGAAAAGAAAATTTTACATAAGGAAGATAACTGATGTAAATTAAGAACAACAAGGGCCCTAAAATAGATCCATGTGGAACATCTGATTTAATATTAAGAGAAGCTTAGTAAATTCTTTGGTAGGTGACAAATGGACTTTAACCTACTCAAAATAAAATTATAAGAAATCTCTTCTGTGTCTGACATATCTTTTGCAGTTTTGTTAAGTGTACCCATCAAAGCTATAAGTTAATATAAATATGTTTGCTTCTTAAAGGCTAAATTATTAAGTAATACAAACATAATTTAGTGCTAAAATTTAGCATGTATCTTATTTTGCCAATTATCGCTATATTTTTTTACTGTATTTGGTTTTTAGTCCAACTTGAAAAAGCACAATATCTATATAAACATTAATAAGTGTGTTTTTTGATTTAGGCCCAAATAAAATTAAACAAGTTTCCTTAACAATTAGTAAAATCAAATCAAAGTTACATTCTAAAAATTCTAATGTCATCTGCAAACTAAATATTAGATCAGTTTACAAACATTAGACTGATCACTTATTTTAATTAAGAACAACAGGTCTAAAATTTAACCTTGTGGAACACAAAATGTAATGTTTAGAGGAGCTGAGTTAACTCCATGATAGGTGACAAACTGACCATAAAGAAAGCTGGACAATAACAACAAGGGCATTATCGGCCACATCTAAACTCTGTAGCTAATTCAGCAAGATATTATGGTCAACCATGTCAAAACTATCATCCCAAGAAAAACAACCGCATCAGTCATTTCAGCAAATACTCCAAAACAACATCTGTTTATGTTCAAGTGACAGCACCTTCTAGCAGTTGCCAAACCAACAACTTAGTCCTCATCCTTGAAGCCCTCTACCTTCCAAAACCAAAGGCTGCTTCTGTAAACCTTTATATGGGAATCATCTGGGACTGTCCTGTTGGGAACATGTAAGTGGAGGCAGACATAAATAGGGCCCAGAACTGCGACTTGAAATACACTGTGTCAGTAAACGCCTTGTTGGTTTTGGTATTTTCATGTGATTTGTTGAAAATAGTAAAAATATTTGGTCAAATAAAATGATATCAGTCCGATCCTTGTTACGCTAGAGAAAATAACAAAATATCTTACATTTAATTTCCACTTGGAAGCAACCAGACTACTAGTATCACTAGGGTTGACAGGAAGATATAATTGCATATCATCTGTATAAAAACAAGAAGATATTGTATGTCTACGTATTATGTGACCAACGGGAAGAATGTAAGGAGAGAAAAAGAAAAAAAAAAGAGGACTTCAGTACATGGAGGATGAGGTATACTGGGTAGGTAAACACAGTGTTGGTTTTGGTATTTTCATGGGATTTGTTTAAAATTGTAAAAATATTTGGCCCAAATACAATCATCTCAGTCTTATCCTTTTGAAGATATTTACACAAAAAATTACACAACATCTAACACATATTTTCCTCAAATCAGTATTTGAGGGCAATGAAACAAATAGTATTACTAACATTGACAGGGAGATACAACTGCATATCATCTGCATACATATGGCATTCTATATTTTCTCTACTAATTAAGGGGAAGCATGTAAATAGAGAAAAGAACAGGACCCAGAACTGAGCCTTGGGGTACACCACATCTGTAAATACATTGTTGGTTTTGGTCTTTTCATGGGATTTGTTGACAGTAGGAAAAATATAGAATATCACCAGACTTATCGTTTAGTTCTGGATCCAGAGATGATCTGGTGGCTCCGCACTGAGGTCACTTAGGTTATGGAGAGTAAAACAATGTCTCTGATCAATACTGTGGGCTGTGGCTCTGCTAAGACATACCCCCAAAGTGTTTTTAGCCAGCAAGTACTTACTTACCAAGGATTAATATAAAAAGCCAAAAGATAGTCAGTCCAAAGGCAGGATGGCAGTAGGGTAAGGAAGGCAAAGAGGCTTCTTCGCCTGAAGGGGGTTCAAGTAAAAAATAAAATAAAAACACAAACAAGAAAAAATAAAGTAAACAGACACCAGGGGGCGATAGGTTGGGGACAGAACATGGTGCTCCATTAGTAAAGAGGCACAGAGCGTCAAGAGCTTCACATTAGTGCTGAACACAGAGTTAATGCATCATGCAGCCCTTCAGAAAGTGTCCCGTTGTCTCTCTGGAGGACAACAGGAGTCTGTTTGCTGCCGGACGTCAATGGCCGCTCTGTCTCATTTTACAACCTCCAGCCTGAGTCTGTGACATCACTGCGTCCTCCTGGCCCGTCCCACAATGCAACACTCAGCCAGGACCCTCATCATGTATTAACAGTCCACATTTTGTCAGTCGGTGGTGACGTCAAACCATGTGACGACCACTTTAATGAACCTGATATTCTCTTTAACATCTTGGGTCATGATCCCACTGATGCAGATACATTTACGAGCTCATCTTTGGGTCTGTTTTAGTTTTTCATCCACACTGAGGTTCTGTTTTCTGTTCCAGAATACGAAGCTCCAGAGTGGAAACGATAAAACGACGGTCTTATCGAACGTCTAGCCTTTTCTGGTACAGACTGAAATGTGTTTGTAGTATCCAGAATCAAAAACTGTGCTGGTACTGAACGTTGAAATCAAATCGCTGATCGGATTCATTATCTTGTTGACTTGATCTGATAATTCCTGATTTAAATCCTAATTTTTCCAGTTGTAGATTGTATTTTATTTAGACAAAGTTCTTGTACAGTTGCTTGTCTTTAGACAACATTTAACATTTGACAACTATGGCTTCTTTAGTGAAAAAATTTTAAATGATACTAAGCTCTGTGGACGGAGAAAGATCCTTTCATTAACATAAGAAAATAAAATTGTCTTAAAACCATTTCTCACACATTTTTTAGTCTGTCAATATGACCAATCACACATGATGTTAATATTTTTTAATTATAACTTTGCCTTAATAAAATATCTTGATATGCAGAGCCAATGCGTAATGTGTCTATGATTAGCTAAAAAAAAAAAAAAGTAATTAAAAAAAGTAAGTCGCAGCTCTAGGACATTTTGCATGACTATTACACATTTTGGGATAAACAAATCAAGTTACACGAAATTATGAAATTTGAGGAATAAGAAGAAAGTCAGGGAGTGCGTCTTAAAGTCATATGGTATGTTATACTTTTTGTATTTGCCCAATTGTGTATCATCTGCATACAAATGAGAAGTTATAACAGGTCTACAACTTAAGTGGAGGCATGTAAATGGAGAAAGGAATAGGACCCAGAATCGAGCCTTGAGGTACACCACATTGGTCAACGCACTGTTGGTTTTGGTCTTGGTTGAAAATAGTAAAAATATTTTGGCTGAATACAATCATATTAGTCTTATCCTGTTTAAAATAGAGAAAATTACACAACATCTAACACTTATTTTCTTCAAATCAATATTTGAGGACAACGTAACTAGTACCACTAGCGTTGACAGGAAGATACAATTTCTTTCCACATTCCATGAGCTTGATATTGTACACAACTATATCATAATAATATACAGTATCGTTTCCGTTGTTTTTTTTCTTTGAGTGATTTTCTCATCAAGAGTTTCGGAGTTGGTGCATAAATATAAGTACTAAACATCAGGGTCATATTTATTTTACCTGACATTTTCAGACAAAAATAATGCACTCGGTGTGCAAAGAACCTTGTTTTATAAAGATCTTTTTACACATTTATCTGCATCAGTGGTGACATCATCTTTTCTCTTCACACCCACACTGCTGTAACACATCGAACAGTGAGGTCTGCTGACATGCACAGTCAAAGCATAAACACAACTCCACCGTCACATTAAGAAGAACAACACACTCTGATGGACATGTGCATTTAGTGATGGAAGGTCAAATACAACTACAGATGGAAGCAAAGGTTCTGCCTTAACTGACCGTCTTTCAGCTGTTATATTAATCACAAATCTCCAAATCTGAGTGTTTGTCATAAATAACACGTGTAGGACTGAATCTGATCCATCAGCCACGATATGGGAGAGACATTTTTGCCTCCGCCTTTAAAAAGAATCTAATTTTAAAGAATAATAATTGACTCTGAATTGTCATTTCTTGTTCTGTAGAATTTAACACAACTTTACTCCAAAAGCAACATTTTGTCCCTTTAATCTGAGATTAAGCAAAATCCTGAGCTTTCATCATCCACAAACACCTCATTTCAGCTGGTCCAAACAAGGCGGGCAGGGGGGCTGAGCTCATCATCGTGGTCTTCGCCTCGTGCTGTTTAAAGCACTACAGACGAGCTAAAATCTGTAGCTACATGTTCAAATCCCTAATCTGCCTCCTCAATCCCCGGCCAGGCCACTAATCTGCCTCTGATTGGGTCTTTTGAGGGTGTTTGGCAGGCTTTGACATCCAAACTGAGGATGTGTGATTACTGAGGAGACAGGGAAACTCCAAAACTGCTAAAAAACATCCACTCAGTTCTCAGGACTGTGAAGTGCTTCTGTCATTTCAGCTTTTCAGGTTCAAATTTGACTTAAAGATGTCGTTTAAACATTGTATTGCGATTTGAAGATGAAAAAACAAAAGGAGAAGGATCCTACCAGTTATAAGGAAGCTTTCCGTCTCTTTCAAATGAAGCGAAATTGACGAAAGTCTCTGCGCCGCATTCTCTGAAATAGAAAACATGATAAATACATCAGGCGTCGTGAGAACAGTTTGAGGAAGTCAGAAATATTTGATGAGCATTCAGTAAAAAGAGGAAGTGAGCTGTAATGTAAGAGGGTGATAATAGAAGCCTGAAAACTGTATGATAAAATGTGATAAGAGTTTATTGACTTGTGTTGAAAATAACAAACATTTTTTTTGAGAAGCGGATGATTATCTGGACATAGACATATATCTTTAACAGCACAATTCTTCTGTCTATGTACATGTTTTTATTTCACACTTGGTTTTCAATGTAAACGTCTGTTTCGCATGCCAATAAAACCCCACTGAACTGAACTGAGTGCCCATAAACCATACACCACATGGTAACTAAAAATGTTATATTGTTCAGATTTAGATACATGTATGGAAGCTCATTCCTGCCAGAAAAAGAAAAGAAATAGATGAAAAGTTAGGAATGACAAAAATAAAAACACTAATGGTAAGAAATATTAAGAGATAAAAGATGAATACATAGATTTTCAAAAGTAAATTATGATTCAACAAGTCAAATTTTGTACCTCCTAATTATGACTTAGAATGTCACAATTTTATCATTCATAATCAGGACTTATCATCCCATAACTTTTACTTTTTTACCTACTACATCATCATTTTGACTTAAAAGCCAAAATGTGTTTGACTTACTTTTTCCATCATTTGGATTTGGAACATTTTGATTTACTTTCTCCTTATTTTGATTTAAAAAAGTAAAAAAGTGGTTGAGATGCATGCCATGTAACGGCAACGTCCCCAGTTTGATTCCGGCGGACACCTTTGTTTGATGCCATACCTCCACTCTTTCCCTTTCCTGTCACTGTCACCGTCTCATAAAGACAAAATGCCAAAAAAAACAACAAAAAAACATTATCTCACAATTGTGTCTAACATTGAGTAATTCCATTTTTATCATTCTTAACTTTTCATCTGTTTTCTTTTCTCAGCAGAAATGGGCTTCCATACAGCAAAAATACAAAAATAAAGTCACCATCAGTCACTTCCTCACTGTATACTATAATCTGCTAACAGCCTCTTGAAATAGTCTCCAGTTGTTTAGACATAAATTCAGAGCCTGAGACTGTCGAACTAACATGTTGATATAATGCTCTGCTGGGTGTAAATCTTATCTATATTCAGATAAATAACATATCTTTATAATATAATAAATCTAATATATATTTTCCATGCTGGTTAACCCATGACAAAAGGAAGTTGTTTATGTTTCTAAATACTGCTTCTGCTTCACTGCTTCTAAGAATAAAATTAAATCAGACGGCTCGTGGAAACCAGCTGAGTTCAGAGAGTGTTAGCTGCAAAACAAACCCACTTCTGCTAACCTCAAAGCTGAGGTTGGCACATAACTTATGAGCTGAGTTTAAAGTGGTCCACATTTCAGCTGAATATTGTCCTGTTTAAACGACAAAACTGCCGACGATACAAGTGTGAAATTCACATTCTTGTGTCTTTCATCCCCACGGAGAAATATGTGAAACGTTCTTTGGAGCTTGATTGTTAAAAAAACTCTGTTACCGACTTTTATCATTGTATTTTATCTGCTGGCTATATGATTTTGATCTTTATTTGAAAGATTCTGGTGACGGTGTTTTGAGGGCTTTGTACCTGGTCATCTGCAGGTGCTTCTTGCGGAGGACGAGCAGAAACAGAACCAGCAGGCTGATGAGCAGGATGCTGAGGACGGCCAGAGCCGAGATCGCTGCCACGCTCGGGTTCATCTCTTTAGCTGCAGCAACACACACATTGTTACATGAATTTTAATAGCTCATCTGCTTGGTTTAAGGGCTTTTTAAAAAAGGGATGACACCTGCTTTAAACTGACCAAAAAACTTCAATCCCATCCATTTTTCAATTTAGGTGAAAATTAAGGAATTGCTTTCATGCCATTTGGTACATTTCAAAGTGTTTTTACCCCTTAAACAAACTCTTAAACTGTGCATATCATCCATTTAAACCCCTTAGTATATTATATTCCATTATTTTATCCATTAATAACGCCAGAGTTTGGGTGAATCCCTGAATTTTTCCCTTACAAAAGGTACAGGTACAAATAAAAGGGCAACTGTAATGTTATTTTGTAAATTCTAAGGATTGTTTGGCCCTTAGAAACCCCTTAATCCATGCAGAAGATCCATTAGAAATCCCTTAACGTATTACAGCCCATTAATGCATCCATTCATTTGTCCACAATCTGGATGAAACTGTTTATTATCAACAGGAAACTAAAGGACCGCATAAAATCTCATTATACAACCCTGTGTTGTAAAATGATCAATAAATCTATCTTGTAAATACCTGAAGACTGAATAAGAATCTCTGAAAATATTTCAGAGCTCTAACATACACAAAATAATAACATCTTAAATAATGAATGGCTTATTTGTCAAATATTTTACATTAATGTGTAAATTAAGGGGGAATTATGTGTGCTTTAATTTTCACCTTTTCAAATTAAGGGATTTCTGGGGTCCGATAATAACACCTTGATGTAGACGAAGGTGTTTGCTTTGTTA
>NC_058064.1:1060000-1185000 GCF_020085105.1 Siniperca chuatsi
TCAAACAGCACCTGCAGCCCTCAAACTGTTCGTTATGTGATGGAGGTCTGAGTCTGCGGGGAACATAGCCGGCCCCATCGAGGAGAAGACGAGTCGGAGACCACGCAGCAGAGACAGCAGGTCATCCCTCCGCTGCTAATTGGACCGTCGAATGAACCCAGAGGAGATCAACAGCAGCTCGGCCTTGACCTCGAAATAACAAGCCGCCGCCGCCGCTGCAGATTCTGAGCTGCTAAAACGCTTCAAATGGATCCAAACACTCAACAGAAAGTCTGCGTGTCCGCTTAACAAACCCAAAAGAGAGCGAAACGACCAGAACAGCTCAGACAGCGACACTGCGAGTCCCGCGAGCGTCGAGCGACGTTAACGAGAACAGGCAGGTCACAAGCAGACATCCTGAAGACAACCGAGCAGGTTGGATAAACGGACGAACGAGCGAAAGACTTACGTCGATGGAGTAGCTCCTCTCTGGTCCTTTCTTGCCGACAGCCACCACCTGCCAGTGCAGCATCCTGGAGTGCGATAGGTCGATGAAGAGCTCGCCGTACGTCCAGCGAACGTACAGGACACCGTGAGAGTAATCCACCGAGGAGATGTGAGGAGCCTCAGGAGCTGAGACCAGGAGAAATGACATCCGATAGTTTAACATTTACTCTTCGGATGTAAGGTATTACTTCTAATACGCCGCTGATTATGTTTTCTGCTTTAACGTATCAGGTTGAATCTGATTCAGCAGTTCGGTCCAACAATTCTACTGTTTTTATCTTAATGGCTAATTTAACATCTGGCCAAGAGACAAGAAATGAGCCTTTTGGCTAACACTTGTAAAATAAATAAAATAAAGTTTAATTAAACAACCGTTGCGCAGTGTGCAACACACAAAAATGTACAATGTGCGACAACTTCACCTACACAATACATAAATAAATGACACAAAAATGCAAACATGTAAACTGAACAAGTTAATTAAGTCGCCTGCACTTTGCCTTTTTTAATTTTTTTTTTTATAAACGTTGTTAAAGCTACTGTCAATAAAACCCAAACACTTCCTGTACAGAAGTGTCACATTAAAAGCCTTCTAGGGGCTCAAAGGACATAAACCCTCCCTTTCATGGTAGGCTTTTAATGTGAAATATATCTGCAGGAAGTGTCTCATTTCATTGATGGTTGCTTAACAGCGACCGTATTAAATCCGTAAATGAGAAGAGTATCAGTGTTATAAAACTGAATTTATCATGTGAGACATTACAGTACAGATGATTCAACAGCTCAGCGTGTTTTTACTAGGCCTTTAATTATTCATGCTGACCACCAACAACTAATGGGGCTCGTCCAATATTTGAATACTGGCTTTTATTTGAGAATTCAGGCTACGTCTGAGAAAGTCAGCTGTGACGTTTTGGTGAAAAAGATGCAAATACGTCCGCTAATCGTTAAAATTATAGGACGGAACTGACGTAGACTTTGACGTCAACGGCAAACAGAGAAGTAAGACACTGTTAAAGAGGAGAAGAGTTTACAGTAAGACTCAAAGACTCATGTGAAGAAGCCAGATATGTCAGTACCTGTTACAAAGCTGACCGTGGAGCTGTCGCAGCAGCTGAGCGGCGGGTCGCCCCACGTTACCATGGAAACACGGAAATTATAATACCAAGCCGGCAGCAAATCCGTGACTCTCTGAGAAAAACACACAAGACAAACTGTGAGGGGGAAGAAAAACTGATTCACACGTCCACCAGTTTCTGATGAACATGAAAATAATATAAAAAATAATACGTTTTTTGGGTTTCGTCACCTGAACTGTCCAGTGATTCGTTTTAACTATTTAATTGCGTAAAAGAAGAACACCTGCGCGGAGCAAATTATCTGTAACACGCGGTTTGTGATGTCACGGCAGGTAAAGGGTGCGCAGGTATACTGCAGGTCAAAGTTAGGAAGCTGTTCATTACAGAGAAGGGAGGAATTTAATGTGTTATTATACTACACATCTGGTTCTGGTGGTTGTTCTTATTTCCCTTAACCATAAAGGGTGAAATGGTTCCTGTTGGGATTTTATCTCAGCGGGTTAGTTTGCTGGCTCCTCTGTCACTCAAGACTCTTTAATAAGTACATTTACTCAAGTACAAATTCGAGGCACTTGTACTTTACTTGAGTATTTCCATTTTATGCTACTTCTACTCCGCTACGTCTCAGAGGGAATATTTTGTATTTTTTACTTCATAACATTTGTAGCAACGCATTGGTTACCAGTTTAAAAAACATGCTAAGTAGTAGCTAATACGTGTGCATCTCCTGCGACACACAACCAGCAGGAAGCTTCATTTTTGTTCATTTTTCGTACATTCATTCATATTTTCACATCATTTCACCGTCATTGGTCAGATTTAAAGGAAAACAGGCCACTAATAGTTCGAGAGATCTTGCTCTGCTCCAAACGTTGACCTAAATTGGATTTCCTTCATCAGTATTTGAGGTTTTTAAAAAAAAAAAAAAGGTAAAAACATTATAAATCTTTCAACATATACAAATACTTCTGACTCAAAGAGTTTTGACATTTTTACATCTCGTTACTTACCAACCAGTTCAAACATATCTGTGATAAGCTAAAGATCAGAGTCTGCTGAGATCATTAAGTATTTTGCTAAAACTCCAACTCAAGATTTATTTTTGATGCTTTCAAAAAAAAAAACCTGAACACTGATCTACATGTGACAGGACCGTGTGTGTGTGTGTGTGTGTGTGTGTTACCACTGAGGCGATGATGGAGGCGGTGGTGGCGATCTCGTAGTAGGTGGTCCACTCTGAGGCCAGGGTGACGGGGTTGAAGAAGAAGGTCTGCAGGACGTACTTCCTGAAGGAGACGTGATACGGACGCTGCCAGCTCAGGATCACTGCTGTCGGACTCAGAGGGTAAACAGCCAGCTCACGCACACCTGTGGGCTCTGACACACACACACACACACACACACACACACATTAGTTACTTTGCAGAGTCAGATTATTAATAGAAAATATAAATCAACTAATAAATTATGATGTATTATTATAGATTAAACTACCCAGCAGTATGCAAAGTCATTCAAAATCTTCACCAGCTGCAACATTAAAGTGATGAACACATTAATGCATCAATAATTATAATCCAGTAATATGTATTATTCTGCATAATGAGTTCTTTACTTTTGTACTTTTACTTAATTTTGAATGCAGGCCTTTAACTTGTAGCAGAGTATTTCTACACTGTGGCGTTACTGCTGTTACTGCAGTAAAACACTAAATCTAAAGTACTTCTTCCAGCTCTGGCTTCCTTGCTACAGTCACAACAACAGGAGCTTCTCCAACTGGAGTCCACATAATGTTTAACAATACGTCATCAATACTTACATAACACAATCATTTAAAACCTGTCTGGAACAGCAGGAAGCTCAACGTGATTGTATCAGCTGTTGGAGATCTAAAGTCATCGATATAGTAACTCACGATCTGATCACTAATCAATCGGGATCTCTGTCCCATCTTTAGGAGTAAAACCAGGACGTGTTATTAAATCGTGTTTACTACGTGCATCCCGGGCCGCCATCACACTGCTCTCTGTAATCCGCCGGCTCTGCACGAACCAGCTGATGCGTTGCTCACCGATATCGATGATGACGGGTTCGGACGGAGGACTGATCAGGGGTCCGTTAGTGTGGTAGACCACGACCCTGTACTGAGCCCCGGGGGTCAGGTTAGTGATGATGTCACTCGTGGAGTTTTCCTGCGGAAACATCAAATAGACAAAAAAAACCAAAAACTTCCATAAACCTGCTGATGGCGCTGCCGAGGTGCCGCCGAGCAAGGCGCCAAGACTGCGGACGGTCGGTGTTCATTTACAGCAGCGTCGGGGCGAACTGAGACAAAACATCTGGAGAATAAAGCTGTAACTTATGCAAAAAAGGTGCAATTTTATGATATAAAAGTTGGAATATTTTGAGAATTAAGTCACAATTTGAAGAATAAAGTCTAAATATTTTGCCAAGAAAGTCAGCGTTATGAGAATAAAGCCAAAAAAAATTTGTACTATTTAAAAGTCACAATATTTTGAGAATAATGTTGAAAAATGTGTAATATTTTGGACTAAACTCAAAATCACGCGACGAAGTTGTAACTTATAAGAATTGCATTACTTATTATTTTGAGTTTGTATCTGTCTCTGATCCTGTCGGGCGTTTCCTCGTCGGAATATTCTGAGAACAAAGTCAAGACGTTTAGTTTAATGAATAAACTGTAATAATAATAATAACAAACTGTGTAATACTGAGGAACGCAGTCTGCTTTATTCAGGTCGCACCTGTCCTGGTTATCGACACACACAGAGTGTGTTGAAAACAGCCGGAGGCTCGACGTGTTTTCACACCTCGAGCTGGAACATAAGCACAGTCACTTCACACTTCACCGTCTGAACGTTCCCAGACTTCATTCATCTGAAACGGACCAAAGCTTCAATAACGGCCCGTTTGTTTCCGCTTCACGGTGGCATGAAATAACGATGCATCTTTGTTTATTCATCCAGAACAATCAAAGATCTCTGTGTTAAATTCTGCTTCCTGGGAAAATACCAGTTTGTAGATCGATAATAAGATAATAAAACTCAGTTTGGACGTTAACAAACAAACAAAAACACTTTATTCTCTGAGATCTGAGCGTGGTGGTAAACGCCACATGCAGTTATTTAATAATATAATAATAATTAGAATAAATTAAAATGTATTTATATAAAAGCTTAGCTAAAAATGTAAGTCTTAAGTTTCGATTTAATACAGCAGAAGAGATTAGTTTCACTAACATTACGCACTTTAAAAGCACAAAAATGATTGTTCTCTACTTTTTAATGTATTTTGTTATTTTCTTTTTTCATATTTTATTTTACAAAAAATAAAATTGTATTAGTTTTTACCCTGAATTTCCACCCTAAGTGAAAAGTTAAGGTCCTTTTAAAAAGGTACAAATTAAGGGATGTTTTTTTACCCCTTAAAAATCCCTTAAACTGTGCAGATAATAAATATCATAAATGTATCAATCCATTAATCAAAATATATTACAACCCATTAATTCATCCCTTAACTAGCCCCTTCAAATCTACAAAAAAGTGAATTTCCTCGCTATTGACTTTGATTTATCCGCCTATCGTCTTGCGGAGAAGTGTGACTTGACTTGAATACCGGGCCTGATCAGTGTTACTGCTGTCGGCGGACGGGCGAGCCCTCGCCGAGCGGGCTGCGTGTTACCTCGCTGCAGTACGTGCTCTCCATCCTCTGGCTGAGGCTCGGCCTGAGGCAGGTCGTGGAGACCACCGACACCAGGCTGCCGTTGTGGTTCTCGGAGGACTGAGCCCAGGAGACGGCGGCGGTGCTGGAGTCCAGCAGTCTGACGCTGACGGCCTGAGGACGCTCCCTGAGATCCTCCAACAGCTCGCCGCCAGGACCTGGAACAAGTCAGTGCTGCTTTAGGATGCTTTGAACATAAAGAAAACCTCCGTTTCTTCACCAAATCTCTCTTGACACGATGATGTTGGATGGCAGCTTAGATTTACACTATGAACTAAATCCCTTAATTCTTTCCCTTAAATTCCATTATTTTACCCATTAATAGTGATGTAATTAAGTTATTTTAATGAGTCTTTATGGGGATACAGTACTGACATATGTGAATGGATAATTTGCATGATTTAAGGGCTTTTTAAAAAGGTAAAACACAAAACTATCCCTTAAATTTATACATTAAAAATAGGACCTTACTTTTTCAATTCAGGTAAAATCCACCTTAAACCGTGCAGATAATCCATTTAAAAAAAACCCTTAATATATCATAATCCATTAATTTATCCATTAATTTAGGGTGAAGTCATTTTAAGGTAGAAGGTACAGGGTTTTTAAAAACACATGAAGACAATCCCTTAATTTCTACACTGAGAGGTTTTCAATCATGAGCTGATTTTAAGGAGGTTTTTAACACCTTAAAAAAGCCCTTAAACGGTGCATTTAAAAATACCGTAACATGTCACAGTCAGACAGCGTAACACACTAAGGTGAACGAACGTCTCGATGAGTGTCCACGTGGTCATCTTGTGTACGTACTGAGGTAGAAGGTGAAGCCGGTGTCGGCGCTGCTCTCTCGGGCCTCGCAGTCTCCAGACGAGCTGAGCGTGGCGACCTGGACTCGGTACGTCCCCGGCTCCGTTAACTCGGTGAAGAACTCGTGAGTGTTTTCATCCACGGTGGCCGTTTCTGTAGAGTTACCTGAAAAACAGAGGACGGGTGAGTTTGAGCGCCAAACTTCCTTCCTTCTTTCTTTATGTATCAGGGAAGTGAGTTAATCGTGCAGTATTAGCATTTAGCTACGCTAGCTAACACGTTCCAACCAACTTTCGTCAATTATATCGCGACTTATTGTTTCAAAGTGCCGATATGATGCCTGAATTTCAGTACTGGGATCAAATCAATACTTTCTGATAACTTACTTTGAGGATTATTTGGGAATCTGGCATTTAATCCGCTAATTATTTACTCCATTAATTGTTTGGCCTATAAAATGTCCAAAAATAGTTTAAAAAAAAAAAGAAAACGCCTCAGTTTCTCCGATCTGAGGCTGAAATCCGTTTAGACTCAGAAAACTAACAAATATTCACATTTGAGAAGTTGAATTTTTGGCATTTTTGCAAAAAAACAACAAAAAAAAAATTTACTTATACGATTCACTCAAAATAGTTCCTAATTAATTTTCTGTTGATCGACTAATTGATCAACTGACTGATCGTTTCAGATCTACAAAGTTATTGGAAACATGATAGTTTTGAGGATGTTAGAGATCTCTTCAGGTTCATCTGTCTTTTATTATTTGATATTTATCCTTTTATTTCTGTATTGATTTTACATCCTTGTTGTGTATAATGTCATTTTTTACTGTGTTCTTTAATTTGAATCCTGAAAAGCATTTTGTTGACTTCAAGTTATAAAAAATAAAGCTATTATTTATTATTATAATAGTGAAGGTCACAGTTACAACAGTAACTGCGTCCCTGCCTTCCTCCCCGTTTACCGTCTCTGTAGATGTAGATGTTGAAGCCGTCGTAGCTGGTGGGGGGTCTGGGCGGCAGCCAGCGCAGCTCCAGCAGGATGGGGGGCAGCTGAGTGGGCAGGACGGAGGCTTCGGAGGGGAGGCTCATGGCTGAACCCGGCTCGTTGGAGTCCTCGTACTCCGACACCACGGCGTTGACGAAATCGTCCTCCCCGTCGGCAGGAGACGGGTCGGTCGGGTCCAGCCAGTAGCTCCGAGTCTCAGCCTCCGGCGTCCGATTGGTTCTCACGGCGTCGGCGCCTGTCAGGTTGTGCGTTGGGTTGAAGGGAACCTGAGTGGCAGCTCCCTCCTCAGACGTGTTCTCCTCCTCCTCCTCCTCCTCCATCAGAGGGACGTCCCGGGCTCGCCGGGAGGCTCGCCGGCTCTCCTCGCCCCCCTCGGGAGGCACGACGTCAGAGGCTTCACCCGGCACCGCCCTCTGGCTCAGGTGGACGATCTTACGGGAAATGTTGAGGGGGGGGTAGGGCACTGAGACGGAGACAACACCACAGAGTCAAGTTCACTGGTTCTGCTGGTTTCATCCATTTATACAAACTAAAAGCCAGCGGTGGAAAGTAACCAAGCACATTCACTCAGCTACTGTATTTGGCACAATTTTCAGGTACTTTCTACTTCTGCTGCACCACATCTGAGAGGGAAATAACTTTATTACTTTACACAGATTATTAACACAAAATACAAATGATGATGTATTATTATACATTGAGCTAATCAGCAGAATATAAAGTCATTAAAATGAGCTCCACCTTCAGGAGCTGCAACATGAAAGTGATGAAGACATTAATGCATCAATAATTATGTACTTTAACTTAAGTAACATTTTGAACGGATGCCTTTTACTTGTAACAGTATTTCTACACTGTGGTGTCACTGCTGTTGCTGCAGTATCAGATGTGAGCGCTTCTTCCAGCGCTGCAAAGGTAGGAAGAGAGTCTTCATCTTGCGAGAACGAGATGAAGACTCTTATACAGGCAGGAACAAGAAGTGTATGTTCCACTGACAACTTGTTCCCACAGTAAATGTTCTCCCTCAAGTATTAATCTGTGTGCACGAATGAACAGAACATAATGTGAAACAAGTCAAAAACTTTCTTCTTTTTTCATCTTATTTCAAGGCAAACAGGCAAAATCCAAAGTAAAACCACGCATCTCCACTTAATACAAAACTTTATTAAAACACAAGCGGCATTTTGTTCAGCCTGAATCGGTGTAAACAGCCTCGGTTACCGTTCTGTTAAATGTTCCCTTAATTCATGCACACTAATGATTCATGCGAGAGCGCCGTACGTTCCATATGCTGAAATAATTAATAAGCTAAAAACACTCACAGAAGAAAACACAGCTCAGGCACTAAACTGTCATTTAAATCTCCGATGAAAGAACAACCACCAGAGACAGAATCTGACGACTTCCCGGATGTTTGCTGTTGCAGACAGTTCGGTCTGCGGCCGAACATCCAGCTCTGGTGGTAAACAAACTGTTCAGAGATCTGTCATCATGCGCAGATATCGAAGCCAGGAATGTTTCCAGTGACGACTCCCTCATTAGTCAGAGTGAAGAGCCGCGATGGCAGTAATGAAACGTCTGCTGCTGTTTATATCATATCAATAATACACAGACTCAGCGGGGGCTCCTCTGTATGAGTCAGACTGGAGTCTCTCATTAATCTGCTGCTGTTAATATAATGATCCTCTGCTGAGAGGACGACATTTAATAAACCTGAACTCAGACGCACAAACACAAACCAGAGCTGCACTGTGGATCCAGCAGAACGGGTGCTGAACCGTGGCTGAACTGGGAGTTCTCCCCAAAATCTGCTTCCAGATCTCGGGATTGACCCGAACTGAAGACTCTCGAGACAAAAGCCAAGTTTCCATCCAAATGTGGAGCAAATGTGAACCTAACGTGACGCGCTGCTCGTCTCCGCCCGCCGCTGCTGCTGCGAGAACGCGAGCTGATTGGCTGATGGAGGTGAACAGCTGGCGGAGCTGATCCTCCAGCTGCTAAGACGCCATTAAAAGCTCAGACGATGGAAACACGATGGAAACGTGACGTTTCTGCCGGCTTCACGTGTTCGTGTGAGGAAGGCTCCAGCCTCCTCATCGCTCCGCACACAGCTGATGCTCTCAGCTCTTCAGGACGTCAGCAGTTATTCACTCCGTCTGCTTCTGTTGCAACTTTGTCACATTTTAGCGTTTAGCGTTTAGCATTTTTATTACTAATTAGTTATTTTTAAAATTTTGGCGTTTTTGGACGTAGTCTCCGTGACATCACCCGTAGCTTTCTGAAGCTCCGGCTGACGCCACCTTGGCAGCGCCCGACTCCGCCGGCTCCTGGATAATCCAGAAATGGGCAAAGAGGTGGAGCGTGGGTGGAGCTGAGGCGAGCCGAATGAAGTCTGGTTGCTGAAACCTGTGACGGCACCCACCTGTCACTCAAAGCGGCCACACCCTTAATTCGGCAGAACTTGAAGCTTTAATATAATTTAAACGGGCGAGTTATATAAAAATCCAGCTCCCTCAGTTGTCGTGAAACCGCGTTTTGTGAAGTTGGGCGTTTTAACATGAGGGGACTAATACGCATACAACAACGTCTCACCTGTCCTGTGATGTAGAGGTGTGTGTGTGACGTCACTGTGTGTCACCAGGGCCGTCTGGTACACTGTGGCCTCGGAGATCAGCTGGAAGGTGATGTTACGGTAACACACCCCCGGTAACCAGTGCTTGAACACCGTCTTCCCCTTGTAGAAATCTACAAATATACAAAAGCAGTTCAGTACAAGTGAAAGTCCTGCGTTAAAAATGTAAGTAACACTAGAATATGATGTTCCTGTGAGTTTTATGGTACTTTATCTCCGATTTCTCTTTATTCTCTGGAGAAATTCGACTGTGCAGCAATTAAAAGCAAGTAGAAAAGCTATAACGAAGATTTAGCTCCCCAACACAAACCAGAACCGACCAGCTAAACTACCGTCACTTTGAGAAAGATTACATCCAGCTAATCTTTGATAACGTTAGCTAACTGCGACAGTCCCTGTCAACAGTAAAGTGCTTTTATTGTGAAGGACATACAGGAAGTTGAATGCGTAAAAAGGTCTGTGTCAGAGACTTGATTGTTGTTGTTGTTCAGCTGCATTAAAGGGACCTTTAACCCCACAACTACACCTCCTCCTGCAGCCAGAGGTGGAGGCTGCTGCGTGAACAGATAAATAATATAAAATAACAATATGTCTTCATAGAAGTCAGAACAAATACTGAACATCAAAAAACACTTAAAAGCTCCTCATATGTGCTTATAACACATTACAGCGAGTATAAACCAGTTATGACATGTTCACGCAGTGATTATAATATTAGAGGGAGTCTGTGTTTTCACAGCTGTACCTTTATAAAGCATGGAGCGCCGTTCTTGTCCTTCGGTGTAGCTGATGTTGACTCTGCTGAAGACGTTCCCGGCCGGAGGCTCGATGTCAAACACCACGCCGGTCTCTGGAGACTCCTTGTAGTCCGATATGCGAGCTCTGAGGACAGGAAGAGGCTCTGAGGAGACAAAGCGACACACGTCAGACTTCTGGATGATACGACGCAAACTAGAAAAACACAAAACTCGCATGTAAATGATACCGAGTTCATGAATATTCGTCTTTGTGAAAGTTCAAACTTCTCACATGGTGAAAAGTTGTGACGTGGAAGATCCGAGACAAACGATGGATTCAAATATATTAAAGGGGTTTTTAAGGGCTAAAGACTCTTAACATTACAGAACCCTTTCATTTGAACCTTAAAAGGATCTTCATTTTTTAATTTCAGTGCACCACAGATTTGGGCTATATTATATATATGCGCATTATAATACATCAAGGGGTTTTTATTTGATTATCAGCACAGTTTAAAATGATTTTAAAAAGTTAAAAACACAAAAATCCCCTTAATTATTCCTTAATTTACCCCTAAAAACACACAAAACAGCTTTATCTAAATCAAGATGTTCGGCAGCCAGACGTCCCTTAATTTATCGATTCATTTACAAAGAAATAATTAATCCTTATTTCCTTATTACTTTCTTTTTTTGGGGTCTTAATGGATAAATCAACAGATTATTACATATTAAGGAGTTTTTAATGGACGGTCTGCACAGCTGAAACACTTCACTGAAATATTAAGATATAAAAAAGGTATAAAACTATTGAAATATGTAATTACTCAACACTTGCTGGGTAAATTAATGGCGTTTTTGAGGTAAAATGTTACGGGATTCATTTTCATAGAAGGGACACACAACGTTTCACATTAAAATAGTGTTTTGGTCAAAACTACGAATGAAAGCAGACATCAATAATTAGATAATCCGCTCTGAACTGTGCGGTTATATCAAGTAATGAACCACAGAGTTCGTTACTGTTCAATAACAACACGGCTCGTCGTGGATTATTGTTCCTCCGTCAGGAGATTTCCAGTTTCTTACTTGTGAGCACAGACACGGTCTTGACTGGCCTGGACCAGGTCTGTCCCAGTTTCACCAGTAGTCCCACAGTGTAGCAGAGGCCGTGAAACGACGCGTTGAACAGCAGAGGCTGGCTGGTGTTCACGAACTGAAGCAGGAGCGGTCGAGGTTCTCCGGAGATCTGAGCAGCGTACGCCGTGGCGTTCTCCTGCAGGTCCGAGCGCTCCAGCGTCACCGCCATCAAACCGCCATCGTTTACGGACGCCTGGAACGCCGAGATCTGCAGCAGGAAGAGGACAGAGACAAAACGTTAACAGGTACGAGGCGGTGATTTCAAGACAAATCTCAGCTACTGCTTCAAGTTATTCTTTAAAAAAATGGACGTTTCAGCCTTTATGTGACAGGGAGACGTGCGACAAACGTCCCGAGCCGGACGGACAACACCCGTTTTTATTTTTTATTCAGTTTACTTCGTCTGTGAAACGTCCGTCCAAAACTAAACGATGTTCAGTTTACAAACACAGAAGACAAAGAAATCGACAAATATACACGATCAATCGACTGATCGACTGATCGACTGATCGCTCAACAACAAACTATTTATATTTAACAACTATTTTTTCCCATTTCTGCTCCGACTGACGATGAGCAGGAAGTTCGACTCGTGAATCATTAAACAGACACGAAGGTCGTCTTCATCACCAGATTATCGTCTGAATAAACAAACACCTGATGATGGTTTCACAATGCCTCCTCCTCCTCCTCCTCCTCCTCCCCCTCATCCCCCCCCCCTCCTCCTCCTCCTCCTCCTCCCCCTCCGCCTCATCCCCCGCCCCATCCCCTCCCCTCCTCCCCCCTCCTCCCTCATCCCCCCTCCTCCTCCTCCCCCACCTCCTCCTCCTCCTCATCCCCCCCCACCTCCACCTCCTCCCCCGCCTCATCCCCCTCCTCCTCCTCCCCCTCCGCCTCATCCTCCTCCATCCTCATCCCCCCCATCCTCCCCTCTCCACCACCTCCTCCTCCCCTCCTCCTCCCCCCCTCCACCTCCTCATCCCCCTCCTCCTCCCCTCCTCCCTCCCTCCTCCTCCCCTCCTCCTCCCCTCCTCCTCCTCCTCCGCCGCCTCCTCCTCCTCCGCCTCCTCCCCTCCGCCTCCTCCTCCTCCTCCTCCTCCTCCTCATCCTCCTCCCCCACCTCCTCATCCCCTCCTCCTCCGCCTCCGCCTCCTCCCCTCCCTCCTCCTCCCCCTCCTCCTCCTCCGCCGCCGCCTCCTCCTCCTCTCTCCCTCCTCCCTCCTCCCCCTCCTCCGCCTCCTCCCTCCTCCCCTCCGCCTCATCCCCCTCCTCCTCCGCCGCCACCTCCTCCTCCTCCTCCGCCTCATCCCCCTCCTCCTCCCCCGCCTCCTCCTCCTCCCCTCCTCCTCCCCTCCCGCCTCATCCCCCCTCCTCCTCCTCCGCCACCACCTCCTCCTCCTCATCCGCCTCCTCCTCCCCTCATCCCCTCCGCCTCATCCCCCCCTCCTCCTCCGCCGCCTCCTCCTCCCTCATCCCCTCCTCCTCCGCCTCCTCCTCCTCCTCCGCCTCCTCCTCCTCCTCATCCGCCTCCCTCCTCCTCCTCCTCCTCCTCCTCCTCTCGCCTTTTAATTACAGAAGTTAACACCGTTTGCCTCCTTTGGCGGTTTCCAGCTTAGTCTCTCTGGAACAGAAACGACTGATACGCTGCGGAAGGCGACCAGCTGATTGTGAAACTAAAACATATTCAATGCCGAGATTATTACTTATTATTTGTATTTATTACAAGCGGCTGACATCCAGCATCCTATCCATCATGTTTATTGTTTGCTGTGGACTGTGAGACCGACACATCCATTCACTTACAACACTGACATCTGAATTTTATTCAAGGAAATCCCATCTTGTTCGGATGATCTGGCTAAATATAATTATTATTATTATTATTATTATTAAGTTGTTCGCAGCAAGAGATTAGACTGACTTTCAACAAGAGAAACGCTCAACAGAAACACAGGGACAATCGAGTCAGGCAGGAACCGTCAGCTGGACCTCCCGTCTGGCCTGCACTGGTTTCTAGCTTCTTCTGGTCTCGGTAGGAAATGCACTGCAGCTATGAAACTAGGCAGAGACTGAATCTGCAGTCTGAACTGGAAACTGACGCGTTCCTGAATAAAAACACACGAAAAACCGAATCCTTTAATGAGGCAACAGGTGACGGCCTGGGCCGACGTCAAACGGCCCGCTGTGATTGGTCCAAAATTCACACGATAGTAGCCTAAATAAATGTTGTCTTTTACTTTTTTAAAAAAGGGAAACAGTTTGTTTTGTCTTTGTTGTGTATTTAAATGTTAACTTTTATTTTTTTAATTATTAAAGTTAAGAAAATATATGTTCTGCAGTCATTTAGGATGGGCCCAGGCCCGTTAGGCCCACCCACAACGCCACGCCCGCTCCTGCTCCTGCTCCTCCTCCTCCTCCTCCTCCTCCTCCTCCTCCTCCTCCCTGGCAGCAGCGGAGTTTGGGGGGTGGAGGAGGTCGGTGTAGATGGTGTAAAGACTCTGAACCTTCAGCTCGTCCCTCTTTCACACGATCATCAGGTCTCTGGAGGACTCGGTCTGTTCTCCGAGCAGCCGGAGGAAGATTCCTGGATGTGAACTCGTCTTCATGACTGAGCTGCTGGAAATCTGCCGTCACAGCTTCACAGTTCTGATAAAATGCCTTTTGGAACAATTCAAATTCAAGGTGAACCTAAACGCTACATTAGATTAGATTCCACTTCACTGTCATTACACAAGTACAAGGCAACGACATGCAGTGCAAAACCCGGAGACACTGAGCCTCGCGATGTACACGCGCCGCCATCTTGGTCCAATGCTCCCAACATATACATGTTGATATAATCCATCATAAATCTTTACGGCAACTATTCACTTCAAACATCTCCTCGGTTTCAAACAGTCCTGCTTACTCTGAAAAAGAAAACGCGCCACACGTCCATATTTAATGAGAGACTCGGAGGACAAAGAGCGTTTTTAGACCTGAAAGGGTTCAATTAAAAGCCTTCAGTGGCTCAAAGGGAGCAATCCCCTCAGTTCCTGGTTAGGCTTTTAATTTGAAACACCTGCAGGAAGTCTGGAAGTAATTGGAGGGAATGATTAAGTGGTTAAGTGTTAGTGTTATTTCTTTATTTGTTTCTTGAATAGCAGCTTTTATTCCTGATCTGATGGTAGATGACTTTTATAGCAAACTGCTTTTTCCCAGCTGACAGTGAACGTGTCGGCATGTCATTGAACACAACACTGCTTCGATTCTTCACATCGAACACAGAAGAAGCCCGGCGGATGTTCGTTCCCACAAACCGCCGCAGAGCGACGTCTTACGGGAACATCGGAGCGTAGACGTTTGATTTCAGCGGGAACCGACCTGCTGATCGACGTCACCTCTGTTCCTGCAGCAGCTGCTGGAGTTATACACCTGGATCTGTGTATTTCCTGGGACCACTGAGCCACCCATTGGCTCTGTGTGCTTGCTGAAACATTCATCACACATACAGTGTCTCTGTGCAAATACTGAGGAAGCTCCTTATTCCTAGGCTCCCTGAACTACCCACTTACCACCGGCTCGTTGTATTTACTAAAAAATATTCATCACTACTATGTTCCCGCTACTACACATGGGCTCTGTGTATTTCATGGGAATGCTCAATGTTCCTCTACCTCTCAGTTCTACGTATTTTAATGGAAATAATCATTACTTCATATCCCTTGAACCTACTGGCTCTGGGTATTTCCTGAAAACCGTTATCACTACAAAACTCTGAACTGTATTTAGTGAAGCAGTCATTTCCATTCACCTTATATCAACGGTTCCCAAAGTGGGAACCTTAAGCACACGAAGGTGCCAAAACATTTGTTCATTTCCATTTTTTTTTTTTAAGTAAATTTTTTCAATCCTCTTTTTAATTTTAATAACATTTCACAATGTTAAAAACGAGGCATCACATTAACTCCATGTTATGTTGTTTTGACAACACATCAGAACAGAAGAAATAATACTAACATAAGCGTTAAATACGCAGGTAACGCTGCAGCTAATGATGCGATGCAGTTTTCCAGGTGCAGCAGTCAGAAAAGGCGACTGTCAACAGTGAAGAAATGCTGATGTGACTCAGCACAGTCTGAGCCAAACAAAGGCGTCCATCACTGTCCAACGCTGCGATACGTGCAGCGTTTCCGTTCCCAGCATCAGTGTGAGAGCTGCTCAAACACCCACTGGGCCTGTGTATTTGCTGGGAATGCTCCACTCTTATCCCTTACTTTGTGTTGAAACATTTGAAGATGTGTCAGAGGACTTCCTGCTGTTTGACTGACTACATGTTTACTGAACACAGATCAATGCACCACCGGCCGTCTGTGGGAAAACGCTGACGTGAATCCATTCTGATCACTGGAGGTGAACGATTTTCAGCGCGTTTCCTCATCAGTTCACTATCTGAACTGTGACTGAAACTCAGTTATATGCCCTGCTCTGCTATCAGCTGATCTGAGCAGCGCAGGAGCTGGTTTCTTGTTGGTGTTTTTCAGGCCGGTGACTCTGATGGTATCAGCTGTTCTTTCATTAAACCTGACAGCAGGAGAGTCGACTCCTCGCCGAGCATCGTCCGTCTGCCAGGACGAAGGTGACGGCATGAAATCTCCCGATACAAACTTTAATAATTTCCCTGGAAACCAGAAATGTGTTAGTCTCTGAGCGTCGACCCTGAAAAACTAAATGATATAAAACTGACATCAGAGGGCGTGTCGGACATGACGGAGGAAAGCTGCTGTGGGCTTCACAAAGATAACAATTACAGATTTAACGTGACTAAAATCTACTGATCTCATACCGATCGGTTATTTCCATTCCCTCTTTTTTATTCAGCTAAACAGCAAATTAAAGTTACCTACAAAACACGCTCCGTCATTAGACGCTGCAATAACACCGCCTGATTCATTTCCTGTCAATCAGCTAATCAATTAGTCTGCTAATTGCTCCAGCACTTATGGCTGATTATGAAGTAATGACTGAATCTTGTCGTTTTTAAAAAAACAAGTCGTCATGTCAAGATTCTTCACGCCACTGAAAACAAACTTCCTTGCACGTCCAATCAGATCAGCAGAAGAGCATGAAAACACCAGCGCACCGTTACGAAATCTTTATAATTACAAGACACCATCTCATAATTATGAGAAAACTAGCTCCTGATTACAAAAATATTAAATAATTACAAGAAAGCAACTTTTACATTACGAAACCTTTACCTCATAATTACGAGAAAACATCCGGAGGAAACAGTCTGAATATTTGCAGCAGGAGTTTTGTTCATTGCGCAGTAATTTAAAACCTGCTGCAGCAGCTTTCCAGGGATTGTTGTGAGTGGATTAAAGTGCTGCTCATATCAATAACAAAACACGTGGACCGAGAGTTTACATCCACTCTTATTCTGCAGACCAGGAGATAATCCATCTGCAGAGATTCTGACCCACTTTTCTAATCTGAGTAGTGAACCCCAGAGTCAGTCGACATGTGCTGCACCGAGGCATGCTGGGAGTTACCCCCGACGACTTCACCATGAGGCGGCTCGGGAATGTTAAATATTTCTCAATAAAAAAGGGAGAAACTGAAGAAAATCTGGCTGTGCTAAAAATAAAAATGTACTCGTCAATAACATGTTGTCTCACTTCTCCAGGAGACATCATAAGGACTCAGTGTTTGGTCTGTTTAGGTCTCTTTAACAAATGTGTCACAGTGAAGATGACCGCGGGCAAAAACATTATATACACTGGTCTGCTAGTGAATTTCTCCTTTGTTCAGTCTCTTCGTCTCACAGAATATACACTGTTGCATGAGTTGACCTAAATCCAGAACGCCCTTGGAAAGAAAATGTATCTCAGTTCTGTCAACAGATAAACTGAATTCTTTATCTGCGTGCGAGTGCAGCTCTGTATCAGGCGCAGTGTGGACAATAACCAACACAGATGCTATGGAAGCAAAAAAAAAAAGGCCGTTATAGTTTCAATTTTCTAAGCAACTGATTGCCCATTTGTGAAATTTAATCTGAATTTATGTGGTCTGAATTCCCCTCTTTGACAGACGGAAAGGCAAGCTTCCTAGCTCGGTTAGCTCGGTCGCTAACGGGACGCGAAGGCTTTGTTCAGACTGCAGGCAAATCAGATCTGCTTCGGACCTTTAAGACAGACTGTCCGCACCGTTATCTGCAAGAGATCACATCGGATTAGTGTGTCCAGTCAGCGCCAACCTATCCGCATGGGTTGCTGCGGTAACGACGTAGACGTCGGTAACTACGCACGCTGGTGACTCGGCTTTCCATCGCGGCAGCATGAGAAACGTCATCTCGCCCTCCAAACAAAGACGGACGGACTCGGTGATGGAGGAGGCCGGTTCGATGCCTCCGTCACTCTGGATTCGAGGTCGTCGTCGTGTGTCGCATCGCGAATGACGCAAAAGACACTTTGAAACCCGTTTTGAGCGGCCAGAGCGTCCGGGCTGAGACGCATCTGTAGAAATCCGACTGGAATCGCATCTCAAACCACCTCCAAATGTGGCTCGGATCCGATTTGCAAAAATTGCATTTGATGCGTTTTTTTGCCGTCCAGACTTTCTAAAATCGATCTGAATACAATCTTGATTTGCCAAAAACAGATTTGGGCTGGAAGTCTGAACAAGGCCCCAAGTCTCCACAGTTTATTTAACCGGCTGTATCACCGGACGGTGACACGGCTAATTTTGGACTCTCCGGCTCTCCGTCCACTCAGCTCTGTCAGGACGGTGTGCAGATTTACTTCACCCTCGCAGGTGGATCCGCTGATTGCAGCGATTTCACTGCATTCTGCTGTTTTGAATGCTGCTGTTACTGTTATGTATGGGTGTTTAATGTTAACCAGCCAATAAAATCTGCCAGCAACGGTTGCTATTAAAGTAAAAACTAAAAATGAGGCGCTGCTTCTGTCCAAAATCAGGACATTTGTTAAAAAAATAAAAATAAATTGTAATTTTAAAACTGTAAATCTGCCACCTTAAAGTTATAATCTTATCTTCATATTTTCATGAAATCAGATCCCATTTTTTATATTATTAAAGGCTGGCATTTTTTCAGCAATAGCCATTGAATGTATTTATGTTCTGTAATCACCTCTCTATATAGTAGTTTTTATTTTTAGTGGCGGGGTCCGCCATTCCCACACTGGATTCAAACAGCCCACCTAAACATGAGGGATTGACAGGAAACGATGCAGCATGTAATCCAGCGTTACTGTTTGTATTTTTTTTTTTTTACTGTTCCCTCTCCTACAGCTGTATCAGAGCTGGATTAGCTTACTGCTAATGCTAACGCAGCATTTCCTACTGCTGCTGCTGCTTCACATTTAAACGCCTCTTACTGGACAAACACTGTCAACAATTGTCATCGAGATAAGAGCTGACCGCGACTGTTCAATAAAAATGCGTCTACAAAACAAGACAATGTTCATTTTGCTGCCGTTACCACGGTAACAAGGATTCAACTGTGTACTTAGCTGCAGTAACTGTGTGGGGCTTTGCGAAGCGCCGACTGAGTGACTTGAATAGCAGACTGAAGTTTTGCTCATCTGAGTCGGTGCGATTGTTGCTATCAATTAATGCGATTACTGTTCATTTTGTAGATATTGTTCACCCCAAGTCAGCAATGTAATGTGGTCAAAAGTAAATACAACTTATAGCAAACAGACACAAATACAACTAAAAATCAAATCAGCTCAAGAAAACTATTCTTACAGTTGTTACTAAACTGCCTTCACTATAGCTGATAAAACTCCCCGTTTCCTTTCTTCCGCTTGGAGTGATGCCTCCTGTCGCTGTAAAACCCTCCGGCGATGATCTCCAGCTTCTTTCGACAACACATTTTACTTTCAGGACTGCTGATGATCAAACACCTCAGTACATGGGAGGCAATTTTACAATAAAATCATTCAGGCTCTCTCTCTCTGTGTAAAGGTGGCTGACTCGCTCTCGCCCTCATAAAGCGCCGTCCTCTCCTCTCCCGGCCTTTTAAAATGGCGAGCCGCCACTCTGGTTTAATTGCTGCGCGGTGGTATTTGGAGAGAGCAGGTCCCGAGACGTGAAGTGAGACAATACGGGGAGGAGGAAAACGTCTGTCGAGTTACTGATGGATTTACTGGCTCAGAAGAAAAAGGTGACAGCGGGAGAGTCAACTGGTACGTTGAACTGGTTAGTTGGCTTTATCTGTGGTGAGCACTCTGCTCTCAGATTTACCTTTATATCGTTTACAAAAATAATTTTCAACCATTTCTGTTGGCCTTTAAGTTGCTAAAATCAGTAACTGTAGAATATAAAGTCCCATGGTTGCTAAAACAAATTCCCTGAAAAAAATAAAAATAAAAACACAGAAGAAAGTGTCCTCAGTGGTGTTATTGTGTTAGCATGCTAACATTTGCTAATTAGCACTAAACACAAAGTACTATTAGTATTAGTTCTGCAGGTATTTGGTCATAAACCAAAGTATTGTACAAATTTAAATGTTGACCTGATGATGTCACTAGATGATGTCACCATCCTCTGGAAGTCAAGAATGACAAAATGATATGGTAATCACTCCACACTGCTAGCATAGCTAAAACCACCTCACATTTATACAGTTTCTTCTTAAAAAAAAGGCTCAGTGATTTCCTAAAACAGCTGCTCGCTGTAGTTTTTAACGAACGTTACTGAGACAGGAGGAAGTGGTGCATTTGTTGGGGACTATTTTCAGCGGCGGATTAATTCACATTAAGCTTGTGTAAGCTACGAGCCTAGCTCCATCATGGTGAAAGCTATAATGAAACACACCTATTGCTCAATGAGCAGCGGGTCAAAGGTGAAGGACAGACATCTTGTAGAAATATAAACTCAGTAACGTCGCATCAGGGCTGTCGGTCATCAACGCTGTCAGACATCATCCTGCAGGAGTCGGCTCAGAAAGAAATCCATGTCAATTCATTCAATTCATGGCCGCTCTGCTGTCGCCATGGCAACAGAGATGAAAGGAGAGACACATTTGGGGTAGGAGGAGATGCTCATTATGTCTGTCTGATTCCAGGATTACCATGGACACGGTGGAGAGCGGAGCGCCTCCGGGGCGGCACAGCCTGTGTGCTAATGTCATCCTGTTTATTCACAGGTTCATACGAGCTGCACACAAGCGACGCACAAGGCCGAGGTGACGAAAATCACCCGAATACGTTTACAGGAGCTCTTTGTGACGATCACAGGGAATTTATTTATAGACACGTTAAAATTTACTTGGGACGCAGAATCCTACATTACACCTTCTGAGCAGGAATGTCACAACAAAGAATTAGCCGAAATAAAAACTTAAAAACCAAACAATATCTTTTTTTTTTGTGTGTGTGTGTTTTTTTTTTTAAATCCCACCTTAAAGTTTACCTGAAATTTAAATTCTCAGGAAAATATAAAGTACACCGGTACTGCCGCTCCTCTGCATATTTAAAGATTCAAGAGGATAAAACTGCTTAACAAAAGAAACAACTCAAGGTCCACCTTACTAGTTGTTTTCTGAAGCTTTCAACCACGTCTTGTTTTTGTCTTATCATATTCAGGTTAAAAAATGTTTTTATTCCCCTAATTTTACTTATCGTCTTTCATCTTACTGTTTTTATTCTCTGTTTCATTTCTCGTGTGCTTTCGTCTCAAATTGTTCTACTGTTTACGTTTGTACCGTGTTATTGTCAGCTCGTCGGCCACCTGTAAAGCCCTTTAACCTGTATGAAAGGTTGGATGGAGTCAACTGAGCGACACTATCCCGCTGAGGAAGGCCATGAGCTGTGGTTGAAAGCTTCAGAAACGCCAACCAAGTGTGTTTAGAATTGTCTTCGTCAAAGCTGCAGTTGAACCTTCAAGCTCGAAAAAAAATAAAAAAAAATGTTTTAGGACTCGTTTGTGGAAACGGCGTCTAAACTTCGAGCCTGAGTGAGCGTTTCCCATGGCAACAGATGACTGTAAGAGCCAGCGTTGCTAGGAGACGCTCTGTAAACTTCTGTGGAGACAACTGGAGAATATCATGCTGTATATCCTGCGCACATTCACAGTGTCAGCTGTCAGCCATTACTGATTTACTCCGTCATCTTTCTGACACCCTGCCGTTCGGTCTGTTGGAGATTCTCACCCTGTAACCCCGTTCTCTGATAAGTTCCCACGGTGAGATACTGAAATGAACGTCTGAGAGAGCTGCCCGTTACATTACAGCCTGGAGCTACACCGATAAATCAGCCAGGATCACCATTACACCGTTTATCTGCCGACAAGCTGATTTTTACACTGTAAAATGTCTGAGCGTCACATCTGGATCACAATTCTCAAAGAACGCAAACCTACGGGATCTGGATCTGTTTGTTTATTTTTTTTTTTTAAAAAAAAAAAGACCAATCTAATTCTTTAAAACCCCCAAATATCAACAGATTGTGAACCAGTCACGTGACAGCAGCGACATCGCCAGAGGGCAGCACTGTGCTCACTGGAGAACAACAACATAGAGGTATTATTGTCAGTGCTAAAAAATAAAATGTCCTCTTCTTGGTAATTACAGTTGACTTACATTACAAACACCAAGGTGATATAAATGATATATTAGGGCTGGGAACCAGCGACCTGAACCGCCTCTGCTTTCAGACGGCTGCTGTTTCTCAGCGTAAAATAAGGTTGAGTGAAATTTGACAAGAATTTGTATAGAATTTAACTTTATAGATTTTTAAAAATGTTAAACATTAAGAAACCAGTCGTCACAATGCGATGCGAGTGGGGATATTTAGCTCTACGCACTGATATTTAAGAAAACAGAAGCAAACTGAGAAACATGTTGACGACACGCAGGTGGCATAAAGAAACCTGATATTTATTATTGTGTGCAACAAGAGAAAAATATAGTTATTCAGGAATTCAGTGGCTCCTGATAGTTTTGTTGCGGCGCAATTTGCAACTTCTTTAGTCTTCAAGTACATGATGACATCACATGAATCCCAGCAGAGCTTCAACCTGATTGGTCTAATCAGCAACATACCTGAAAACACCTGTGAGGGTCTGTGGGGCCTTTAATCTGTAACAGTGCATCATATTTAATATGCTGAGCAGATGTTTTGTCTGTAAAATCAAACTGTAGCTGTTAAATAAATGTGGTGGAGTAGAAGCATAAAGTAGAATAAGTGGAAATAGTTAAGTAAAGTAGGCTACAAGTAAGTAAAATTATACTTTAAGTACAGTACTTGTGTACTTTCCAACACTGATGGTGACTAAATGGAGCTTCAGCGATCTTTGTTCTTAGAACCCAAGAAGTGAAAACCAACATTATCCTCATGAGGACACACACACAGGCGCTCTTCAGGCAGCAGAGCTGGTGAATGAATGGAGTATCTGACCCTGTGAATGAGCGGAGAACGGGGGGGTCGGGAGGTGTCGCCCCCAGGCAGCTGCCAACATTATCATGCAAACCTCCAGGTTTTTGTTTGCTTCTGTGGAAGGGGGCAGGGGGGCCTCAGACAGAGGACGGACCTTTGACAGCTCCAACTAGGAGAGGACGGGGACCTCCAGAGTCCATTAGACTATGAATGAGACCGACCAAGTCCACACTGACGGCATTTTACAACACTTCTCTGTCCTGCTTTCGGGCTCACTGACAGCAGAGCAACACTAGAGCAAAATTTTCACTTTTCTCAATGAGGTTTGGTGAGACAGACTTCATACCACACCTGATCGACAGCTCTCTTCTTCATTTAGAAAACAACACGAAACGCAACACTTGCTGGAAACATCAAATTGTTAACTCAAGGTCCACTTACCAGCTTTTTCCAGGGCTTTTAACCACATATCCGTTTGCTCAGCTGAAGACTACGGTTTCCAAGGTCAAGAATGAACTTTCACTCACCTAACTGAAGTTTCTGAATAAAAGACTGAGTTTTTAAGATGTAGTCTTGCTTTGTAGTGCTACAACTGAAAGCACTCTAACTTCCCCTTCCACCTGGTACTTAAAACAGAAAATAAGTCCTTTCTTCAGTTCTGTCTTATAAATAAAGGGGTTCTCGCCGTCATTTATAAGACAATGGTGACAGCTAGCTACGTTCAGCACGGTGGCTGATCGCCCAGGTGGAGAGGACAGACAGCCGGGACAGGAGCCACGCTGGCCCAGCTTGGACGTAAAGCTGCTCCTGGCTAATGTCCGGTCTGGACGAAATGGGACCGAGTCCGGCCAAGCAACGGGAATCAGAGACCACGTCTTTACGGAGACCTGCTCCATCAACATCCCGGACCGAGCGCTCGACGGGGGATTTCATTCTTATTTTATTATTTATTTTCTGTCACCCTATTTTAATATGAATTTAATTTTCTGTTATGTTCTATGTGTGTAGCATGAAGGGACCAGAAACTTTCATTTCATTATACAACCTTGTGTTGTAAAGTGATAAATAAATGACCTTGTACCATGTAAACTAAAAAACACTTAACAACAACAATTACAAGTCAATTATGATCCAATTATTAATCGAGTAGTAATTAGTAATTGTAAGATTTATCAATAATGAACGTAATCATTAGTTGCAGCTCTATCACACGTGTAAATTACATTTCTATGCGATTATAGTAAACAAAATCATTAAGGCTGTGGGCTTTTTCTTTTGTTAAACCAAACAATGGCCGTTATAACATTTGTAATGTAAAGGCAGTAATTTCCTTAATCTTGCAGTAAGCCTCTTAACGCCACTGTTAGGTGTAATTCAGCAGCCGTGTAGTACATAAAGTTCAACATCTGTTTGTATAAAAGCTTTACCCTCCCTGGAGAGAGTTTAAAACTATACCGACGAGCTGATTTAACAATCACGCCACCGTGTAACGTAGCTGATATTTCAGTGAGGAAAACAACAGGCTGTTTAAAGTGTCGGGGATAATCCCCATACGTGAAAGTGCACTAATAATCTGAGGATATAATCAACGTGGTCTGGTGAGATAACAGACGGAGGGAAAGGTCCCGGCGAGGCTCCGATTAGAGCCGAGGCCCGGTGAGAGCCAGAGTTTAATCAGAGTGAATTAGACACGCAGAGGAAAACACTGAGTTTATTCTTCCTGGTTCGAACTGCTGCTTGGATACCAACACACACACACACACACACACACACACACACACACAGATCGACTACTTCAGCAGCTTCACCAGAAAGTATTTGACAAACAATTGATTGTTAGTCTTCCCAAGAGAGAGATAGGACCACGCCTGTTAAGCCTAGCATAGCACAAAACCTGGGAGCAAGAGGAAACTGCTAGCCAGCGTAGCTACAAAACTAGCAGTCACAAAGCGTATGCAACATTATGCTAGCTGTTTGTAGCTAAATGATGATGTTGTAGCTTTAAAAACAGCTATCATATTGGAGATTATGTTCAAATTAAAGGTTTATTTTATTGGTCCTGTTAGCCGAAATGAATTATTGTTTCTTCAGGACCAAAAATTACAATATATGAAGTATTTTTGTTTGTAGCTAACCAGCGTGCAGGATGCGTTTAGCCTAGGTTAGCACAAAGCAGGGGAAAACTGCAAGCCTCGTTCCATTAAAATAAAAGAAATTCATCTTCCAACTCCAAGTCTGTCTGATTTACACGTTGCTGTTAGCTAACAAGCTAGTCACAAGTGTATCCTGCAGTCAGCTGGGTTAGCTAACAGAGCTCAAACCAACAACCGCTGCATCACAAATAGCTCCAATGCTAACTGCTGCTAAAACCACAATGTCAATGTTTTGGGGTTTTTTTACATTTCTATTACTAAACTGTTCAATAAACTAAAATACCATTCAAATTAACACATAATTAATTGGGAATTAATGGGATTTGTTGGGTCTCTGTAAATAATATGGCGCCATATAAATAAAATTGAATTGAATAATTCAACAGACCAGATATTCATTCATTTCTACATTTTCTTTTGAATTGTTTTACATCTATGAATTGTTTATATTGTATTAATTAATTTCTAATTATTAATTTTGTGGAGTCCAAGACAAATTTCCCCACAGGGACATTTAAATATATTGTATTTTACTCCATCTTGACAGAGCTCTCTGGTGGACAGACAGAAAGGGAGACAGTTTCTAGATTACCTCAAACATATCTTTGACATTTCTGTGCTGACATTCACCGTTATTGATCAGCAAACCTATTCGACTTCACTGATCAGCCCGTTTATTGGTCAGGCTCTAGTTAAAATTGCTACCAAAAAGTGGCACTTTGATCGTTAGATGATATTCAGGCTCTCAATATTCATCTCAGTATTAATCAAGCAGCCCTACTACAAACTTAATTTACCTCATGAAGCTCTGACATGCTAGAAAAGCAGCTGAAGTCTGAAAAAAGCGAGTACACTGCTTCTGTTTTTACCGTCCACTACATCTCCGAAGACAAGAAAACAGAAGCCGATTCTTCAGATTTATAGACGCTGCAGTTTTACACCTTTTCTGACAAAACACTCTCCTCCACAGCACAAACACGGCCTTAATGAAAGAAAACAGGGAGGTAATTAAAGAAGAAATGCTGCAGCGATGGGGTGTCTCCATCCCTCCACCCTCCTCTGGCATTTAGTCAAAGTAAACTAAGAGGAATGAGCAGCGGCCTGTGTTCGGCGTTGACAGCAGATCCCTCCTTTCAAACAGAAAACAAAAGGTCTTCACCGAGGAGCCCCCCCGCTGCCGACCAACTCAATGAGAGCAACAACAATGGCTGCTTATCCAAACCCCCCCCCCCAAAGTAAGACAAGGACCTGAGGCTCCAGCAGAGCGAGGGCGGGAGACAGACCTTTAAAACATCCTACACAGGAAGGAATGAGCTAATCAATAACTTCTCCTCTTTACTGACAACATTACGGATGCTCTGATCAATCAGGTTCCAGATCAGACTGATAATCATTACACGCTGGTCTTTACATTTGCGGATCATAACAGAAGTACATGAACGTCACATAACACCAGCGTATTTGGTGAATCATTGCCCTCGAACTAGTAATTAGCGCCCGCAACTAATTTAAGTGACCGTATTTCATTTCCAAATCCAAAAACACGAGAGCAAACGTGTGAGGAATGGATTAAAACAGTGTGTTTGTCTGTAAACTGACAACGTAACCGAGGCCAAGAGTTGGCGTATCATTAGTGAATTACATTATTTTGTGGGGTTACGGATTTCATAAAAGAAGAAGCCCCGCTCAGGACCGGAACGTGTCGCTCCTGGATGATGCTATATCAGAGTTTAAGCTAACATTAGCTGTTCCGTCCAATTTCTGTGTTGTAAACAAATGTTAGAAAGAAGTAAAATATTACATTTGTTCTTATAATAATGGTGTATTAGGGTGAAGTAGCTATCGTGAAATACAAAAGACCAATGCTGATCATCAGCTGGTGATGACTTTTTACCTGGGACCTGTTAGCGTTAGCCTCAGTGTTTTCTGCATCATTACGCAGTGATGGGTTATTAGCATGATACCATTTATGTCCTCAGATCACTGACGAGGTGCATATTTACCTTCTTTTTACTCTTTACTTCTGCACGGATCCCGTTTTAAAACGAGTCAGCCGGAGACAGGTTTAAAAAAAATCTGCTTTTTAAAAAATAATAATTAAAAATAAAGTTTCAAAACAGTTGAACACCAGACAGGAGCTATTTACACCAATAGGAGACACTTTGTCAGCAATGGGCCAAGCTCCCGGGCTCATTGTGTTTTGATATTTTGCTTTTCATGCATCTTAAAAAGAAAAAGAAAGAAAAACTAAGTTTAGGGTCCAAACAACATCTGCAAGGTGACGCTGAGTTTGAGAAATGATAAACTCGCGCTGTTGTCTCGGCCTTCATCTCCTAACGTCATTAGATTTCGACAAAAATGCTCATTTCTGACAGCAAAGTTTCGGAAGAATCAAACAAATTTTTTTTTTTTTTTTTTTTTAAATCGTAAGACGTTTCGTCTTTGGTTTGCAAGAAAAAACAGAAACACAAGACTTAAATTAGCTGCTTGTTTTCGTGCGAATATCTCACGTAAATTCAGACGTCGTTTGAAATACCTTTGAACTTTTTCTAGATCATCTACTGACTATTTGAAAGTTTAAACTGCAGCTACAGTATCGGAAATTCACTGCACCTCATCAGTCAGCTTGTTTGAAAGCACACTGGTATGAAGTTCGGGTCTAAATTTGCATTTGACAGCCTGAGTGTAAAGCCGGTTATCTCACAGCTTCAGGTTTTGGCAGCTTCAGTGCAAACAGTGTTTTTTCTTCTGATCTCTGGTTTCAGAAACAGGAAGAAGCTTCGAGCAGATGATCCCGATCTGCTTTCACACGCTGGATTTGGTCGTTTTCCTTTCCCGTCTTGTCCTTCGGTACATAAAGTGTTCAGTCATTGATGCATTTTCCCTTAATGACCTGTTTGGGCTCATTATCCTGCCTGGCAAACACAGAAAGGACCGAAGGTCTCCAACATGGCAGAACACCAGAGCTGGCAGCTGCTGTTCTCTCCGTTAGCGACATTAGCCGTGAAGCTCTCTGGCTCTGAATGAAACAAGGAATTCAGCTTTAATCTCAGTGTTTATTTTCAGGAGTTTTATGAAATAAGAAATTAAGCTCAAATGCACCACTTTATTACGTCGATATCAGTTTTTAGCAGCTATTCCTAATAACACAAAATGTTTTTGGGGAACTGTACCACCGGCTGGCTCGACAGGTTGTTTCTGTAATATCCAGATGACGTGAGAAGTTTAAATCCTCCATGTTTTTAATTAGTCAATTTATCTCAGTTTACTGCTAACAAAGAGCAGAACTCATCAGTTATCAGCGTCTGAAATCCTGTAAGTTCTTCTCTGATCACACAGCTGCAGACGTTTGGGCCTGTTCACCTGTTTGATAGTGTTTTAAGTGATTATGGATTTAAAAACAAAATGTATGCTGGGGTTTCTCTCCTTTCTGAACATGCGGAGCCTTCGAGAGCCAACAACCCTAAAAAAAAGGTTTCATGAAAAGTAATCTTGTTTTCGCAGAAAATAAAAGTAGCACTGAATCTTCACCTGAATCCTGGAGGTCACATTTCTCCCGATAGCTCATATTTAACCAGATACACAGTGTTTGGATCCGTAATGTTAATTCTCTCATTATCAGATATTTGGTGGTAGAGGTTCAAGTTTAACCCTCCAGCAGCATGAGAGCATTAATGAGCTCACACAATAAGATCATTATCACACTAATCACCATGAAAAGCAGCAGCATCGTGGATCACAGGGACTCGTTTCATTGCTGTTCTACGAGACTTTCGGAGCATCACAACTGCTGGAAAATTAAGTTTCCCGTTGTGTCTTAATGAACTGCAGCAGCAGCAGCAGCTCATACTGGGATTCAGGTCTTAAGTCAAGTCTTCAGTAGAGTCCTGCATGGTCCTAAAACAGAGACCTGACCCAAGTGAACCCGACCGGTGCTGCCAAAGTTTAAACCCAAACCTGACCTGAGATCCAAAGCTAACAGGCTGTCAAACTGTCAGTTAGCAAGCTCGTTAGCTCGTTCGTCAATAAGTGTCCACAGTGTATTAACAGCTGCATCAGCATGATGTCCTCCTGTCTCCTGACTGTGTGTGAACCAGGTCTCTGTGTGTGAACCAGGTCTGACAGAGGGGCTTCAATAAAACTGGATGGTGACATGCAGCTAATAAGCTGCGATAGCTTCCTCCATGTTGGACTCTCCGGCTCTCCGTCCAATCAGAGCGCAGCTCTGTCAGGACGGCTTGCTATTGGTCAACTGTGCAAATTTGCACGTCAAAGTTCACCAAAGTCAAATGTGACTCCAAAGAGATCAAGTAGATTTACTCTGATCTCGCCGTTTTAGACGCTGGTGTGACCGGGTGTCCCGCCACTACAACCTCCCTGCAAACAATTTTCCACAGTAAAATAAAATAAAAGCGGTTAGCAGACATCTTGTTTTTAGATTTTAATCACCTTTATCAGCGTTCATTTTGAGAGTCAGCTAACCTATAAAATGAATCTGTCGGCTGCTATCTAAACGTGCAGCACAAACTGGAGACAACAATGGTTTGTTAGACCAACACAACTATCTTTAAATATTTAAAATGTTAGCAAGAATTGTGTCTTTGTTGTTCAAAAAGACCAACAGAGTGATGAGTCTGCAGGTCAGTGAACGCTAGCATCATTTTCCAGCCAGGTCCACTGTGGCTACATAGTCGTCGAGTACTCTGCGGTAGCTAAACGCAGGCAGACAGTAAATAATATTTGGATTTCACATCAATACTTTAAGGTCAACGTTTCAGTCTGGACTTCTGAAACATTACGAGCTGAGCAGCAGATTGTACCGTCAGTCTGTCAAACTCTAACGTTAGCGCATGTTGTCTTAGCTAACGTAACGTTAGCTCAGTAGCCAAAGTGGAAACTGAACTGTCAACAGGGTCAATTTATGATAACTGACATCTTCAGCTTTAACTGTCAGACACGACTTGACAGTAGTTTGCATCTTGGATCTTTCTTAACCTGAAAAGCGTCTTCGAGTACGTTATGAGGCGCTCTTTAAATAAAACGTATTATTATAATGCCAGTTTTGAATGTAACGACTGGATCTGTATTACTTCCTGGAAGATGAAGTAATGTTCCTGCTTTGGACCAAGAGAAAAATGCTTTCTTACTAATAATAATAATAAATGCCAATAATATATATTAGACCAATTGTACGGCGCGACGACCCAAAAGCACAACGCGGCGGCCGATAAGTCGCTCAGGTTATGTGTTCAGCGACAGAGAAGCCAGCAGAATAATACTCGGTTCGATATGAATCATTACTGCGGCTGATATAAGAGAGGAAATTGGAAACTCGAAGCATCAGATAAAACTGAACAGAGCCACACAGTGAAGTGAACAACAGACGGTTCAAAGACAGAAAGAAAGAAGATATTAATAATATACTAGTAGCTTATCTAATGTCAAATGTAAAAAGAGAATCAACTGTAACTGTAGTAACTGTCAGAGAGTAAAGAGTACGGAGCTGAATGATTAATCCTCTTATTTTCCGTTTTATATTACAAACTGAATATTTCTGGGTTTTAGACAGTTGGTGGGACGAGGTGTTTGAAGACGTCCCTTCAGACTCTGAGAAACTATAAAGATAGTCCTCAATTAAAGCAAAAAAAAAAAAAAAAACAACTTTTTTGTTATTGAACAAAAGAGTCCAAACTTTCCAGATGTTTGTTTTTTATAAACACAAGCAGCCGAACGAGAAACTGCCAAAATGATTGGGATCAAAGATTTTCCAGGTGCACTCTCTGCCGCTGAGCCTGAATCCATTTTAAAATCTGTCCTTTTCATCATTTGAAGAATTCGTGCTGCCAATGAAAATACACTCAGTGTCCCGTTTATTAGCTAAAACGAGCCTCCTTCACGACTGTTCGGTTTGTGCTGCTGCTGAGTTATTATATTACTCCCTCCATGAAGGAGGATTTACTGCAGGACTGCTGTGTTGCCTGCATTGCCTTTAGCTAGGTGTGCCTAATAAACTGCTGGTAAAGTGGTAGATTAGCCGCAGCCCTGAATAAATAAAATAATTTCGTGTGGCAGATGTTTCTGCTTTTCTATCTTGCAACCCCTTGGCCACGTTGGGAACCACCGCTCTGGGGTTATTTCACTTTTTTCCCTGACATTTCATGAACTAACAGATATGCTGAAATAAATCAAGCAGTTCTGCTACACCTGAACACCACCCTGCACCTGCGTAGTTAGGTTTTTATTTTAAAGAAATCACACAAATGTGTGCAAAAATACGTGCTGTTCATGCATAACATCCACTGACATATTAAAAAGTAGTAGATTTAGACACAGGGCCCTCTATAATACACAGAGGCAGCAGCAAGAGGTGAGACTTCCTTCTGAAAAGACAAACTGCTCAGGTAGGCTGCAGCACACCTGTGCAGGTAAATGAAAATCATCTTCAGCTGCTGTGGATGTGCAATCATGCTGTTCAGACAGATGAGGGTTTTTTCTGGTGTGTGTGTGTGTGTGTGTGTGATCCTCAGTGATGCTGACAGAGTTGCAGGGAACCACTGAGGCTGCAGCCGACTGACCCACTTTCTGCAGGGCCAAACGAGCTGCTGGCTGCCTCGCAAACCGACCTGCGGTGCCACAACGCGTCCATCTCCGCGCTCCTCCACCGACACGCACACTCCAATACTCATTATTCAACTCTTATATAACTTCTCCATTAACCTAAATCCATCTGATCTGCTCTGTTTTCACAAAACAAAGCCACGCAGGCTCCTGCAGCTGCTTTCACATGACACCCAGACAGGCGGCAGCTGCAGCGCCAAACACTCAATATTTACCCGAAAAAACGCGTCCTTACCTGGGTAAACCAGTGCAGAGACACCGTTAGAAGCAGCGGTGAAAGCATGGTGTCTGTCGGTCAAACACTCTCCGTAAAGTCTGGGTTTTTCCTCTCAGTCTGCTGCGCATCCAAACAATGGCGATTTTTCTGCAGCATCGGAGCGCGGTGCTCCCGCACGGATTCAGTTTGCGGTTTGTTTCCGCTCCGCTGCTCTAGCCGCACACCGTCACCATCATCTTCATCTTCGCTATTATCATCATCTTCAGTACCGCTCAAACCGGACCCGCTGTGATTTCAAAGGGAACAGGCCGGGCTCCGGCGTCCATGCCGCGGCCTGGAGACGAGCAGGAGGTCGGTGTCTGTCAGCGGCGATGAAGCTGCTGCTGCTGCGGCGTCGCCCCGCCCTGCGCTCCGGAGGCTGCATGGAGACCCACGCAGGTCCTCCCCCTCCTCCTCCTCTTCATCTTCATCTTCAGCATTACAACATACACTTCCTGGGAACCAGCCAGTCATTAAACGTCACCTAAAAACACACCTTTCACTTTTAGCGGTGGAAAGTAACCAAGCACATTCACTCAACTACTGTGTTTAGCACAGTTTAGAGGTACTTGTACTTTCTACTTCTCCTGCACCACAGCTCGGATTATTAACACAAAATACAAATCAACTAATACATGATGATGTATTATTATACATTGAGCTAATCAGCAGAATATAAAGTCATTAAAATGAGCTCCACCTTCAGCAGCTGCAACATGAAAGTGATGAAGTGGAAATCCAATAATATAATATATATTATTCTGCATAATGAGCACTTTTACCTTTGTTACTTTAAGTATATTTTCATGCTGATACTTTCGTACTTTTACTTACAACTTGTGTACAATTACAAGGACACTTCTGAATGCAGGACTTTTGCTTGTAGCAGTATTTCTTCACCGTGGTGTCAGTACTTTTACTTCTTCCACCGCTGATAACTTGATTATATTATACATTTTTATGTATGTTTTATACACACAGTTGTATCATATTTGGTTTTTATTTAACAAACTAGAATCTGAGAGTTTCTGATACGTAGCATCTGGATATGTTCAATAAGTATATTATAAATTAAACGTACATCATCATCCTGCGTGTCCACATTATTGCTCTGTGTCTCATCATCATCAGCATGCACTAACTAGGAATCAGCAAGAAGAGTCATTGAACATCAACTAAAACCTTATTTATTTGCATTCATTATTTTATCTCATTAATTTGGTTTTGTTGCTGTCTCTTTTGTTCTTTTCACTGTGTAACTTGTCTTTGTTCACAAAAGAGCCGTGCAAATAAAGTCATTATATTAATACACTTAGACTAGCTTTTCTTGTTGTTGCGGACATTTTCAGAGGAAGATTTAAGGGATTTAGCGTTTATAAAAAAAACACAAGTTGCTTTTTTCACACGTGAATTCATCTGCTAATGCGAGATAACGTGATAAACCACATCTGCTAATGTGAGAATTGATCACGGTTGGAAACGACACTGTGTGTACATGTAATTCAGGCTGCGACGTCTGATTGTTCAACACTGGGGTTGTTGATACACAATAAGTGGTTCTATATAGAACCTTTTATTGCCTAATTGCCTTTAAAACTTCAATAGCATACAGGATGCAGGGTCACTTGTGGTTCCTAGAGTCTCCAAAAGTAGACCGGGAGCCAGAGCCTTCAGTCATCAAGCTCCTCTCCTGTGGAACCAGGTCCCAGTTTGGGTTCAGGAGGCAGACAACATCTCCACATTTAAGACTTTCCTCTTTGATAAACCCTATAGTTAGGGCTGGCTCAGGTGAGTCCTGAACCATCCCTTAGTTATGCTGCTATAGGCCTAGACTGCCGGGAGACTTCCCATGATGCACCTCTCTCCTCCTTTCCCTCTCCATCTGTCTGCATTTTTATCCCATTACTGCATGTTACTAACTCGACATCTTCTCTCTCCCGTAGTTCTGTGCTTTCTCGTCTCTCTCCTCTCTCCTTCTGTCGCTTTCAGCAGGTATTTCTGCCTCCAGAGCTGCAGAGTCTGGATCTGTGGTTGTGGGCCGCCTGCTGCCCCCCGTGTTCCTGCAGAGTCTGGATCTGTGGTTGTGGGCCGCCTGCTGCCCCCCGTGTTCCTGCAGAGTCTGGATCTGTGGTTGTGGGCCGCCTGCTGCCCCCCGTGTTCCTGCAGAGTCTGGATCTGTGGTTGTGGGCCGCCTGCTGCCCCCCGTGTTCCTGCAGAGTCTGGATCTGTGGTTGTGGGCCGCCTGCTGCCCCCCGTGTTCCTGCAGAGTCTGGATCTGTGGTTGTGGGCCGCCTGCTGCCCTCGTGTTCCTGCTCGACAACTGCTGCTACAGTTGTTGTTATTGGCTCTGTTGCTAATACTGACATTATTCTTCCTATAGCTGCCATTCCTATTATTAATTTATTAATATTAACACTACAATTACTATTGTACTATATAAAAAAATAAAAATTCTACGTGGTCTTTGCATTGTGCCCCCTCTGAAAACCTAACACGGCAGCGGCGGATGGCTGCCCCCCTGAGTCTGGTTCTGCTCGAGGTTTCTGCCTCTTAAAGGAAGTTCTTCCTTGCCGCTGTGGCCAAGTGCTTGCTCACGGTGGGATCTGTTGGGTCTCTGTAAATAATATTATAAAGAGTTCGGTCTGGACCTGCTCTGTAGGAAAAGTGCAATGAGATAACTCCTGTTATGAATTGGCGCTGTATAAATAAAATTGAATTGAATTGAATACAGTAAGCCCTTTGCCACTAGCAGCTTATTGTGAATTGAAGAAAAAGACTGTATTGATCATCAAAAGTAGTTGCACCATATAAAAACTATACACAACATAAATCGTAGGCTACATTACAAAATATAAAATATTACAGTGATCAAAACTTTCCATGCACACAGTAATTAAAATATATTAGCACCGCGCATGAAATACATCTATGAATGTCGCTGGGTCATCATCAACATTGGGAATACAAATAAATGTTAGTGAATAGCAGTGACAGATGGATTAAATTCAACCAGCTAAAGAGGCTTAAGATTTTTAATCTTGGCTAACACTTTCTTGAAAATTACTGATAACATCAACTCCATGGTTCACTGTGAAAGCTGATCGTACATTTTGAGGAATAGACGCTCTTTCTTACCAATAAATAATGTTCCATAAATGAGAGTGTGTGTTTCATCTGTTTGTGCCGCTCTACAGAATCCATCTTTACGTTTGCCTTCACAGCAGCGAGCGGATTCCCTGCGTCGCGGAAGGCGTTGGCTGGGAATGAGCTTGTTGCTTCCTGCGGAGAAGAAACATGTGAAGAACGTCCCGATGGAGTCGAAGCTTTTGGTAACCGACAATACAAGAAATGTCAGCGACAATGCGAAGCTCCAACGCAAACCTCGTCTAAACGGCAGGCAGGCAGAATCAGCACTGCTGAGCTCCTCTGCAGGTCTGAAATTTCACAACAAATAAAAGATCTCTGCGTAAAACCATGTAGTTTTATGAATACAGCTGTGTGTGTGTGTGTGTGTGAGAGTGCACGTGTGAACGTGTAACACGCCATCTTTGTTGGCCTCAGTTCCCAGCAGGCGTGGCAGGAGGCCCCTCCCACTGCGAGCCCCCTCGTGATGTTGGGCGTCGTCACATTGAGCATCTTAAAAGGTTTAGCTCCAAAACGCCCAAAACCCCACCGGTCATGTCACGATGCATCTGCAACAAACGCAGACAATAAGTCCAACGTTCAGAAACGACGGTCACCAGGTTCTTTCAAGTATTCAGCTCAAATGAGACTAAAGCCAAACTTTGATAAAAACAAAAAGTATACTCGTAAATACTTGATAAAGTTTAACCAACGCAGTTAGAAAAGTGTCCCACTGCCTGAGATCTTTAATGAGACGTGTCTGCTGTGGCTGAGACACGAATATTTAAATAAATCTCTAAATGTTGTTTAAACAGTGCCGTCGCAGCAGCAGCGATGGTTCATCAACACTTCCTGTTGCTGGGAGGATTCAGGGTCAAATCAAAGTCGTGGGTTCAGTCAGTCGAACAGTAAAACAAGGCGACTTTATTCTGTTTATTATTGTTTGTTTCTCTTACTTTATACTTATCATAGGCTGTACACATTACACAGTCACAGGGGACATTTCTCTACTTTTACTACTTTAAGTACATTTTCCTGATGATACTTTTACTGCAGTAAAGGATCTGAGCACTTCCTCCTCGCTTTCGAATCCATTAATTGTTTGATTTCTGTCTTTATTGGTGTAAGTGCTTTCCATCTGTCTTCATCGCTCCGATCGGACGTGACGTCATGTGTTCGTCACTGTTTGTTCAGGACATTCGTGACGTCAGCCTGCCCCCCTGCCGGTGGAAATAACGGAGGTGTGATGACCCCTTTAACACAGTTCAATCAGGAAAACTGGGAAAAGATGGAGACCTGGACCTGGACGAGATGAAGGAGACTCCACCTGGACCACTGCAGGTCCTTCTACCTGTGATTTACTCTGAACTGGAAGTGTAGTCCACAATCCAAGGCTATTCGAAATGTTGGCCCAATCACCAAAAATAAACCGGATTATAGATTATGTATCTTTCCAGTTCAGGTGATATGAGAACACAGCTGGTTGGATGCTGCCACCTTGTGGCCACATGTGCATATAACAGCTATTTAGATTTTCTTAGAATTGAAACTGCATTTAATTTCTGTTCATTATTTAATACTTTTATATAATGTCTGTGCATAATGTAGTGTTGTATTAGTATTACATTACTATACATTATTATTTTTCTTTCTTCAGCCACGATTACACACAGAATTCTACAGTCGTACTGGTAGAAGTAATGAGTATTTATTATTAATAATTACTCATTATTAGATTATTTTTTTAACAAAAAAAGCAGAGAAGCAACATTTTAAATAGTGAAATCCATTTAAACAGAAGAGGAAAGTAATAGAAACGGCTAAAACAATAAAATAATTGCTGATGCCACCCCCCACTGTGCTTACCTCACTTCAGCTACATTCATTATCTGAATTTCAGCATGTTTCCGCTCCTCTCTGAAGGTTAGGGCTTCGAGTGTTTAAACTCTGAGGTCATTTCACTGAATCAGGATCAGCTGCAGACGCTTCCCACGATTGATATCCCCGCTGCTCGGCCGCTCAGAGACCCAGAGGGACTGCTGATGACTCTTCGACTCAGAGTTGTTTCTGCACATCTGGCCCTTCGACTCCAGCTGTTAGGAGCTCCATCGACCGCAGCGGTTCAGATTTAGCCGTCACAATAAAAGGGTTCGACGCTGTGATTGTCTCATTCTCCTTCCCTCCAGATAAATGTCATCCGGACTGAACTCCTCTCAGAGAACAAACTCTGATCCAGGAATCCTAAAAACACGAGAGAGATCATTAACGACAGCGTTAACGATCTCTGACATGAACATGAATGAAGTTCCTCCGAGTCTGGGATCGGTTTTAAAAGTTTTGTTTCGGGCAGGATGTTTGGTAATTATTCAATACTTTTATTGGAAGAGTTTCAACGTTTCCTTTGATTTAAAGCCAGTCTGGAAATTAGGCCAAATGTTTTCTGGTTTTTAAGCTTCTTTGTCATCTGAACAAGGAAAGAGTTTCTGTGAGTTTTCAGACTCTGCTTCCAAAATGTTTCCCATTATTTAAAGAAAATGTTTTTTCTAAAAGTTGTGAAATGGCTCCACACAGATCTGATGTTTTCAGCTCTTCATGCTTCATGTACGTCATCGTGTATTTATTTATTCTGTTTCTGGTTTTAACCACAAACAACTTTCACACCTCACACAACAGGAAACACTATATATATATATATACACACACACACACACTATATATATATATTTATACTTCTTTTTAGTAGTAGTTTAGTAGTTTTGGGTGTTTCCAAATGTGCAAACTGTGCATAAAAACAGGTGGATGGAAACACACAAAGTTAGCTCTACAGGTGAGAAATTAAAGGTGTGTGTCTCAAGCCGTAAACAGGAAGTGTGGCTTCAAAACACAGAAGCCCCCCTCTCACACGTAGCGTTAGCATAAAAAAAGTAAGAAAAAAAGTTACATTAGCATAGAAAAAGAAAGGTTAGCATTTAAAATTAAAGGCTAGAAGTAAAATAAAGTAATGCTAGCATAAATAAATAAGGTTAGCATGAAAAAGCAACTTTACTGTAGCATAAAATGGTAACATTAGCATTAAAAAGGTAACATTAGCATGTCTGAAATTCCTGCTGCACAACAAAGTAAACAAAAACAGAATCTGTTAGCAAACCTTAAAAGAGATTAAACAAAAAAGCTACCCACCACTACTGATCCCAGAGCTGCTATGTAGAGGCAGGCGGGCAGGCCGGCCTTAAATACACACACACACACACACACACACACACACACACATATATTCTGGATATTCTGGATTCTTTCTGACTCTGAGTTTCCAGTTTAGTTTTGGTTGGTTGGATATTGAAGAACCATCGACACCACCGCTCGGCTCGCTCTGCTCGGTGTCTCTCAGCTCGCCGACCTGCTGCCAAACCAAACCTGTCATGCTGCGAAGCTGCAGCGGTGGGAATTATTTTAATGGCTCGTAGAGGAGCCAAGTCCCCTGGCCTCATTCTTCAGCCTGGAGCTGTTGATCTTCCCTAATTGAATTCTGGATGGAATTTATGATGACGGACGGCAATTTGTTGACACTTTTGCTCTATTGAGTGGAAAGTTGTGAGTTTCTTTCCTGCTGTATGCGCAGAAGTTTAAAAAAAAAGCTGCCACAGAGGCTTTGAAATGAGTTCTCAGCTGATGGGGACAATTTCCTGGTGGGCAGCTGATGGTGATTGGACGTTAGTTGACTGCAGGAGTGATGACAACCTGCAGAAATACAGCGGAGAGTGCCGAGGGGCCTTTAAAAAAACCTTTATTTTAGCAGAATTTGGCACATAGGTTGAGTCCATGCTTCATGTGAGTGCTGATGTTACACCACAGGGGCATTTTGAGTTGCCCTGCTGTGACTTTAGGACAAAATAAAAGAGGCTCCTCCTAACTGCAGAACCTGCCTGAGAATCCTGCTGTTTCTAAGTTTCCTTCAGTCTCGCAGTGATCCAGAGACAGCCGTCTGTCCGTCCACGGGTCCACTGCAGACAGGAGCTGCTGACTGCTGGTTCAGACGGGGGTGTCGCAGGAGTAATCATCTCATCTTTGTTGGGGAGGAGGGGAGGCTGGTTTTGAAGGATATTATAGTGGGATGGGGTTATTAAATGTATTAAACACACAGATGACTGATGCAAGAATGATGCACTAACATGAGTAACTGCTGAGCGATGTGTTTCAGTCTGTGTTGGAAACACAGTTTCAGTCCAGCTTTTAGTTTTTGTTCGGCTTCAGTGGAAACTTTCATGTTTCTGAACCAACATGACTCAGCCCGATGAAACCAGACTGACTTCCAGAAAGAGTTCAGTGACTCGATGTTTGGAGCCACAGCGGAGCTGAGAGTCTGAGGACAGAGACTGGAAAGAAATACCCGTCAGATAGCTGCAGATTCATTTTCAATAGCTCGACTAATTGTTGCAGCTCTATCTGAAGCCCGTCTGTCAGATCATTGTGACGTTTTGGTGGCCAAAAATCAATGAAAGCAGCTTTTAGTGAAGTGATTTGAGTGACTGGAGATTAATAGGAAATAATCTGCCATGCAGTTTTCAGTAGAGTTGAAGAACTTATTGAAAATAGACATTTTTGCGACATTTTGAGGCTTAAACGAGATGTAATTGAATACCTCCGGGGGCAGCACAAGTCAGAGCTGCAGATGAGGACTTTACAGCCTCCTCCTGTGGATTTCTGCATTCTCATTACCAATAATAGGACAAAGTGACATCAAAGACACGGGAGACTGCGAGGAGGATACTGTCAAATGTTTAATCTGTTCAGTACAGGGTGTTTATCTCAGTGCAAGTGCCAAAAACAACAATATCGAGCCGTGTTTGGTTTATGTACAAATCTGAACTTTGGCATTGAGAAGCAGAGCGGGCCGTGGAGGAAACGGAGACACTGAAGGCAGCAGGAGGGTCGAACACACGAGTGAGACAACAAGCAGCTTCGATCAGAGCCGAAAGCATCCGAAAACACAGCAGCAAAGAAACCAAAAACTGGACGTCTGAACAGAGCGAAAGGTCAAGAATCAAACTGGAAAATAACACCGTCGATTTTTCTTCATTTCAGTCAACCACAAAAACAAGTCAATGAACAAAATTAATGGTATATATATTTATATTTATATATCTAAAGTGCAATATGGTACAAAAATATAGAAGGTCAGCAGCACCTCGATACATTTACAAAATAAATACACCATTCAGACAAAATAAATTACCGCCAAAACAATCTGACATAATTGGAATAAAAAAAAGAAAAAAGCAAGGATTCACAAAGATTAAAATCTGTTGCCTCACAGAGCATCAAATAAGTTTTTTTTTTTATCATATTCTGCTATTTATCCTGCTATATTTAGAATATTTACAGACAATAAATATTTTCCAATTTCTTTCCAAACAATCACTATTACAGAAGACTGTGACGTGAGTATTTAGGAGTCCACCCCAGCTGTTCCTGAAAGACAAGCACAAAGAGGGAGACGCAGGTCAGCTCGCTGGTCTACTGTGTTTCTGGTGCTTTCACATCAGAATTGACATCAGACACAATGTTAATATGACAAAAGGTATTAAAGTTGAAGTAATGCAGAGATGCTACTCACAAGAATTCATTAAGATAGCTAGAGGTTTAGTAGCAAATCGATTAACATTCGTCCAGCGCTCTTACTTATTAACTTTAACTGGATTGCAGTGGTTTCCCAGCGTTTAGTCGTCTTTGAGCACTGATGAGGAAGTTTCTAATCTGCCGAAGGTTTCCGTCTGATTTCTAGATCGTAAGAACACGCAGGTATTAAATCACGGAGTGTGTGTTTCTTGTTTGAGTGCATTTCCCTGTACTAACGGACACCGCACTCAGGAAGACGAGACTCGCTTTAAACCGGCACGTTCAGTCGAAGCCTTCGTGCTCAGGACTTAGTTTGGTGAGTTTGCCTTTCCAGTTTTATGTTGCTCTTACGGCGTGTAAATCCCCCGAGTTGTTTTCACTACTTCATCTGCGACCTCGAGTGCAAATGTAGAGAAGCTTTGAAGCAAAGACTTTTCTAATGTTGTCGTGTTGCTTCAGGCCTGAAGGAATAACGTTTTCTTCAAAGGTCTACTCTCTCAGAACTAGTTTTAAAAACTACTTCTAGACTTTGAGCTGTGGACTCACCTTTGTCAGAGACTGACAGCGTTTTAAAGCAGCGCCCTCTGCAGGCCGAGCAGAGACCTCCACTCCAGGTGGAGTCCACTCCCGGGTTCGTCCTCCAGCCTCCACCCCAACGAACGCGCCCTCCTCTTCCTCTTGTCTCCTTCCCGCCTCTTCCCGGACCTCCCTTTCTTCTTCTTCTTGCCGGGTGCTTTCAGCACGCCGTCTTTGTACGTCTGAGACTTGTTGGTCTCCTGCGGCAGGTTGGTGCCCTCCTCCTCCTCCAGCCTGAAGCTGATGGGGAGGTTCTTGGTTCCTCCGGGGGGTTTGGAGTGCAGGGTGCTGCCGGTGGTGCTCAGGTTGATGCCCAGGCTGACCCCCGGGAGCCCGAAGCCGGCGCCGCTGCTGCTCCCGCCTCCGCCGGCGGTCCGGACCGGGAGGTCGCGGATCTCCGCCGTGTGGACTTCGTCCAAAAGCCCCTGCAGCCACATGCGGCGCTTAAAGTCCTGCAGCGCCCGGCCTTTGTCGTGCATCAGCTGAGCATGAGTCACAGACCGTTTTCTGCAAAAAATCACACCGAATATTTGCTTCAGTTAGACTTTTCTTTCATTTTTACATATTTCAAATATATGTAGTACAATTACATCCTACCGAGACGGCAGGGAAGTACCTCAGAAGTCCATTTTTAATTAAATAAAAGTGTTCTTTACTATCTTTCTTTACAAGTTCAAGTCCTGCATTTAAATGTCATAAATTCAGGACTTTTAATATTAAAAAACAACAACAAAAACTCCCTCTTGTTCCTCATGGCTGAACTTCACCAAACCTCATTTTAACGCTTTTGAGTTATGGTGACTTCTACACTGCTTTGGACAAAAGCGTCTGCCAAAGTAATGTATAGTCATGTGAGAGAATATTATATTTACACCCTGCTGCAGGAGGGAAAGTAGTAGGCCTAGAAGAAACTGGATTTGGGAAGTTCACTTGTTTCCCCAGCAGAGAGCAGCATAAGCAAAGGAACGAGAGTGAAGGCTTCAAACAGCCCAGCAGTTTTCCAATAACTCCCTGTTGCATCCATGAGACGACATGATTCATCGAACCGCAGGAGCTGAATCTGCTTCCAGGGTTGTTAAAACTGATACCGAAGATCTCCACCCTGCATGAGGAGGTCCAGATGAGTTTTCTCTTCTTTTTCTTTTCTACAGAAAAAAGCCAGTTTTCCTTTTGATTGGTCATTAATGCGATCATGGCACGTTTGAGCAAAGCGAAACCTTTGGCGCTTCACTTTTCATTAATATGGACGTTAACTGACAGATTCATGGCACTCAGACCCCGGGGGATAAAAAACCAGTGCCACAAACGCTACAAAAGAAGAACAAGAGGGGGCCGAGGTCTGCTGGGATTTTTAATGAAACTGACTTCAGAGCAGCCAGAGAGCGAGTACCTAAATGCTCTCAGGTGACATCAGGACTACGACGATGAATTGGGCAGAATCTCACTCACAGTTAATATGGCTGTTTGTAATTGTACACGAGTTTCATTCAGACTGAATTTGACACATTCGGAGAGATAATTTCTTAAAACAGCTGAAGGCCCCAGCGAGATTTGAACTCACGACCCCTGGTTTACAAGACCAGTGCTCTAACCCCTGAGCTATGGAGCCCCGCCTTCTTAATCGCACCCACAAGACTCGGCAAAAAAATCAAGAAAACACCAAAGAATTTAAAGAGAAAGAAGTTTTTCAGACTCATTCAAATATCAAACATTCATGTGCCAAATATATCAGCACACAAATGTTAAAAAATCTACACTGAGGCCCAAGAACGCGCTCCTTCATTCGGCCACGGCTCATCTTTACACCGAACTCTGAGATCTTTAATAGTTTTCAGATGTCACGCTTCCTATTTTTCATGTTGCTTTAGCGCCACCTACAGGTGAAACGTCATGAAACATTGCAGTTCTGCATGCGACTGCAGTATTACAAACTGAAGAAACACTGAACTTTGTTCATCCAGAAGGAAAGTTTGAAAATATGTCACAGGCCCCAGCGAGATTTGAACTCGCGACCCCTGGTTTACAAGACCAGTGCTCTAACCCCTGAGCTATGGAGCCCTGTGCTGAGTCTCCTGCCTGGGAAAGAACTACATTAAATGTCCACATGGTGACACTGTCCGCACAAGTAAACTTCATTAGACTTGTGTTTGCAGTTGCACAAGAGTTGTGATGGAATATGAATTAAATCAAAGGAAATCTTTGAAAACGTCTGGAGGCCTCAGCGACATTTAAACTCACAACCCCTGGATTACAAGACCAGCAGTCCAACGCCTGACCTATGCAGTCATGGCACAACAAGGCCACATGGGGGGGCTGTCTGCACAGACAACACTGAGCCCTTGGCTGAACTTCACACCAAACTTCATTGAAATTTGTTGTGTTTTTGAGATGTCATGATGGCCCTTTGGACAATGTAATGTAATCCTGCAACTACAAAAACAGACAAACGGGACTGAAAACATTGACCTGCTTGTCGGTAGATAATAATAATAATAATAAATAAATAAATAAAAGATTTAGAGTATAGAGAAAAAACTAAAACAACAGTGGACTTTAACAAAGTTTAAAGGCGTGACAGAAGAAAGAGGAGCTCCAGCTCTCCATCAGCTGTGCTTCTGCCCAGATGGGACGACCTGTTATCTTTCCAGATAGAGCCGGAGCGGCAGAAGGATTCGGGCTTTGCTTTGCCGCGGTGTCGCGTTACTCAGAGTCTTAACTCTTAGAAAAACAGAGAGGCAGAGGGCACGGCTCGAAGCCTGGGAACCACCGAGCACCAACGCCGGCCAAACACTTCAGGTGTCTGAGCACACAAACACGCCGGCTTCAATGGCAGATACCGGCTGCTGATTGGAGCTCAGCGCCGCCCTTTAGCTGTCAGAGTTTCCCATGATGCCCTCCTCCTCCCCCCCTTTGGAGAGGTCAGTTTTATCTGGAGGGCGTTTAGCTCCACAGAACTGCATAGAAATGATTTACAGTTTGATTTGGATTCAGTTACGGAGGTTTTACAGCAGCAGACGAAAGTTTAGTTGGAAAAACTGAAGCCTGTCGACCGGCAAAAGACAAAAAGCTAAATCAAAGGAAGCAATTTCAACCTGATGAAACCACACGGACAGAAAAAATTAAGTTCTCTTTCTTATTCAGCTCCCCCAAGGTGAAAGTGTATTTTTCTGCTGAATAATAATAATATCCTGAACAAAACTCGCCTCCCAAACACAGAGGGAGCCCCTGAGAGCAGCTTTTGTTTATATGCATACAGATATTTCCTGTAAATCGCAGCCTAAAGAGAAAAAAAAAAGCACACTCCCTGGGAGAACTAGCTTTGAAAAGTGATCCGGCTCTGTTTTTACCTTTAATAAAGCTCACATCAAACAGTTGCCAGCCAGAGGAAAGGAGGAGGAAAACGGCCCTGACACATCCTGAGGTGGCAGCGCTCCAACGCCCCCGTCCTACCTGATGTTAATTGTTTCTCTCTGTGGGAGAGGAATGAAAGAAGGAGTGTGTTTCCTAAAATCAGCAGCGTGTCATTTCCCAGCGCTGCTTTGGCTCGCGCTCAAATGTTTGTCTGTTCAAGTCCCGAAGCTCCCGCGCCTCGGAGATGGACTCGGGTCAGGGTCGACTGATGATGCATGGCTCTGCTTGCTGTTATGGTTTGGTTCTGATCCTGGAGGTTCATTTAAACTCAGGTCATCATCACATTTTTTAAGGAGCTGATGGTCTAAAGTTACAGCTGGAGATAAACAGCTGAAGGCCCCAGCGAGATTTGAACTCGCGACCCCTGGTTTACAAGACCAGTGCTCTAACCCCTGAGCTATGGAGCCCGCTTTCGTCTTGGATTTCTTGCAAAACACTAAATTAAAATATCAAACATTCATGTGCCAAATATACAATATATATATATATATTCATATATAAGCACATAAATGTTGCAAAAATCTATACAGTCCCATGGCCGCCGCGCTATCTGCATAAAACAGAAGAACACGTTCCTTCCGTCGGCCACGGCTCATCTTTACACCGAACTCTGAGATCTTTAATAGTTTTCAGATGTCACGCTTCTTATTTTTCATGTTGCTTTAGCGCCACCTACAGGTGAAACGTCACAGTTCTGCGACTGCTGTATTACAAACTGAAGAAACACTGAACTTTGTTCATCCAGAAGCCAGATTTTGAAAACATGTCACAGGCCCCAGCGAGATTTGAACTCACGACCCCTGGTTTACAAGACCAGTGCTCTAACCCCTGAGCTATGGAGCCCCGCCTTCCTAATCGCACCCACAAGACTCGGCAAAAAATCCAGAAAACACCAAAGAATTTAAAGAGAAAGAAGTTTTGCAGTCTCATTCAAATATCAAACATTCATGTGCCAAATATATCAGCACACAAATGTTCTACACTGAGGCACATATTGATCATTATATAATAATCAGCAAAACATGGTCACATGACTGCGCTATCTGCACCTTATACAAATAAACAAAACCCGCACTTCTTCTCTAACGGGGGGTTTCTGAACCTCCAGGATCAGAACCAGGATCAGCCAAAAAACTGACTAACTGGACAGGAAATCAGGAAAACGTTTTTTCCAGGTCAAATCCTGAAACGTTTCACCTCCTTAAGCTTCTGAAAATATTCAAAATAAACATGTGAGAAGAAAAACTCTCAGAAACGAGCAACCTGCGATGATGCAGACGGAAAAGTCCCGAACGCTGGCCTCGAAAGTCTGATCAGATTCAAAATCGTTCTCTTTTATTCTTTGATCAGACGGCTCCTGATCTAAACCAGAGTGTTTTATTCAGGCGACGTTGTTGTACAGCTGCTTGTGTTTAACAGCTCAGAGTTTCTTCTTCTCTTGTGAAATGAAAAAAAAAAAAAAAGGTTTCCGAAAGAGCTTTGCTTTGCAACTAAAGATTATTTTCATTATCGATTAAGATGCCAATTATTATCTTGATTAGTCGATCAACAAAACCTCAGAAAACTGTGAAAAATGTCCATCACAGTATCTTACAGCACGAGGCGATGATGTCTTCCGACGTCCAAAACCCGAAAATATTCAGTTTACTCTGCAAATCCTCACATCTGAGAACCTGGAAACATTAAATGTTTTTAACATTAACATTTTTTGCTTAAAAATGACAAATGATTAATCGAATGTCAAAATTCTATTGATTTTCTTTTGATCTACTAATTAAATAATTGACTAATCGTTGCAGCTCTATTAGGATCAGAAACTTTTGCAACGATATTCAGAGTTGACTGGATTTGAACCCAGAAACGTCGGGTCCACCGTCTCTGACGTGTTTCGGAGCCAGATTCAAGCTAAATCTACGTTTTGTGACTGAAGGCCACAGCAGCAGATGGAGGAGGGTCAGAGGTCACCAGCTTCCACCGCTGTGTGATTTTTTCATCGCGCCCGTGCTTTCCTTTCCACTCAGGTGGCGTTAACCCCCGTCCCGAAATCCTATTAGGTGCGTATCACACAACGGGTGTAGCTCGAGTTCCCCTGACACGAGCTTAACGGGCCCCCCACGCTGACAGCAACGTCCCCGGTCCCGAACAGGGAAACCTGGACGACGCACGGCTTGAATCACTTGAAGACTTGACTCTCTTCCTTCACCAACCGGGCTCAAAATTCAACTGCCGCCACCAAAATGCATTTCAGATGTGATCTCCCTCCCCTGAGACTTCAGTCAGCGAGGCCAGAAGTTTAGAGAAAATCTTACTTACAGATTGTTTCAGAGTTACAGAAATCCAAAAGCCTGCCTGCCTTTAGAGCATCTCCCCACTGTTTCATTAAAAACTGATTACATCCAAAAACTGCCTCAGCGATATTATCTTTCCAAAGTTTAGCGTTCTGGCTTAACAACTTGAAAGAACATTTATGCAGTTTGGCATCAAACACCTCAGCAGGAGCGGCAGGTTTGGTTTGGTCCACAGCCGAGCCGAACATCAGCATTATTCATTTCCCTCCTTCGCAAAGACTCAAAGTCTTTGTCCGGGGATGGACACCAACATGCAGAGGGTGTTAGAAAGCTGCGAGGACAGAAGCCTGAAAGCTCCTGCCGAGGCCCCGAAAGTGTCCGAGACAGAGGAACAAACCCTCCGAGTCCTGGATGGAAAGAGGCAGCGAGGGTTTCAGACGGAGCCGCTGGGAGTTTATCACACCGAGACGGCTTCTGCTTTAGGTAAACACACAGGTGGGCGACGGCTAACTAAACAGCTGCCGGCACGATTCACAAATGAATACATTTTCCAGCCTCGCCCACCATGTCGGGGGGAGCTGGAAATAAATCAAAAGAAACGTGCAAATATCGGAAAAAAAGATTATCTGGAAGTTTATTCCGCTTTTTCAGCTCTCCTAAGAGTTGGATTGAGGAACACAGACTGATGTTTTTAAGCGAAAAGAGAGTTAAAAAGCAGAAAAGTGTGCAAAAAATAAAATGCAGACTTACATTCTGCTGCTCAGGGCATCAATTGGCCGTCCAAAGTGCGGCACCGGAGAGCAGAGAAGGAAAAGAGCGAAGCACCACTGCTGCAGGACTCTCCTGGAGCAGAACATCGTGGAGTTTCTGTAAAGACACAAACAAACATCGACAACCGGAGGTGAAAATGCATCCGTTTATATCTCAGAACAGTTTTGACTTAAAATGCATCTTGCACCATCTATCTCTAAACTCTGACAAGAGTTTTTCTCTGAGCCCCAGTTGTTGAAATGATTAGCCCTGCTTCACTCCACACTCTGCAGACGAGACCAGACGGCTGCAGAAACCAGTCCAGCATGTTTCAGAGCAAACTCCAAATTAAGCCACAACAAAGCTGAAATTAAACAAACCAAAACAAGAAGGGGGAGAAGAAGACGAGTTAATGGGGGGAACTTACTTTCCCACAGCAGTGTCTGTCCCACACGGAAAAAGATAAAGTAACAAAAAGAAAAATAATTCACTTATGTCCTTTCTCAAACTTTCCAGTCTGACTTTCCACCACAAATAAAGAGCGTCTCAGGAGACACTATCCAGGTGATGACACCTTGGGGAAAGGAAAAAAAAAATCCCCACGAGCCAAGAGACATCCAGGAGTTCGTCTTTAGTACTTTATTGTTCCTCAGTTTTTAAACTCCTTAAAGCGGAGACGAAGAAGTCCAGCTGCAGCTCCAGCGGTCCTCCAGGTGTCCTGCGGTTAAAGGTGAGCGTTAGAGTGACGGCAGGGCAGCCAGCGGCGGGACAAGCTGAGGCTGCACTGCTGCTGCTGCTGCTGCTGCTGCTGCTGCAGGTCGGTCTGATGGGAACGTTTGCTGCATGCTGCCTGAGAAGGTCAGAGGCGAAGGGAAGGGGAGGACTTATTAACAAGGAGGAGGGCCTCCGTGATGTCTCTGCCCACCTAATGTGGAGGAGGCAGATAGTGAAAAGAAAAGAAGAAACGGCAGGAAGGTGGCACTCGAGCAGCACACAGTGAGTCGACTTGAAACCACAGCTGGAGCTACGGAGGTCAATAAGTGCCAAAAACGCCGTACGTTCACTGATTTGTCCATTTGATCCTGAGTCTGGTGTTTTAATATTTCAGTGTGAAGGCTGGGAAAATGAATCCATGCTTCACTTAAAGATGACAAGTCAACAACAAAAACACAGAAAATGACAATTACAGAAAACCCCAAAACAAAACAAAGGCAAAAATCAAACAACACAGATTACGACGCAACAAACTTCGAGTCATTCTGAGAACACAGCTGGAAGAGCTATGAGGGGCGATTAGTGCCAAAACTACAGTCGGCCCTCCTGTTTGTCCTTATAACATTATTAATGTTGACTGTTACTATTCTTCTTTTAACCTTTTTGTGATTGTAATCTAAAGAACTTGAGTATTGGAGTGTTAAGGTGATATATAAATAAAGTTTACTATTATCACACTCTTTTATAATATTATAAAGAGTTTGGTCCAGACCTGCTCTAAAGGAAAAGTGCAAAGAGATAACTCCTGTTATGAATTGGTGCTATATAAATAAAATTAATTTAATTGAAGATGAGACAAAGATAAAGATAACAAAAACAAAAAAATGACTAAAACAACACCTTTTTCTGAAACCGTACTTATAAACATTTTGTTTTATGTCAAATATCTAAAAACAAGCAGCTGTACATTTGCTTTTCCCACTTTAGTAAATATAATGTACAAGAAAACAGAATCTTTTTTTAAACCTTACAGCGCGATGAGACATCTTCTGTTATGAGTTGGCGCTCTATAAATAAAACTGAATTGAAATGAAATAAATAATTGAATAAAAATGCAAATTTCATTTCAGAACTGTTTCAAATGGTAGAATAAAAACTGAAGTTTATGAAAACTGAATGGCACACGTATCTGCAGATGACTTTATCCCCGTGCTGAGACTCGGAGGTATTTCCTGTTTGAAGCTCTTGCTGTGTGATGCACAGTGACAGCTGCTTTGAGTGGGTTTCACAGCATTTCACTCCGGGCCACCGCTGGCCTTTATACGCCCACTGAAGACCTGAGGAGTCAGGTGGTCTGTCTCAGGTACAGCACCCGGCCTCTGGACATGAAGTCTGGCAGGCTGAACCCTGAACTGTCAGCAATGTCAAGATATGCAGCACGAAAACACAAAAACTCTACACAGAGTGACGACTGCGTCAAACCTTACGTTACGTATCTGTCATGTGAGAAGTTTACGAAACAGTGAAGCGTTCGACAATTTTTGTAATCCAATCAGACCCAGTTGGCTAGGTTTGCATTCGCGTAAAAGACTGCAGGGGCTGAACTTCTCTCTAAAACTACTTCTGTCACTTTTCACGTGAACAACCGAGTACAACACCATGAAAGTCTTATTAAGTTGTGACTCACGAGATAACAGAACCAAAACATTATTGGCTAACATTCGCTGCTCTGGGCTTCTATAAAAAGCTGCAGACTTCTGAGTCATGATGAGGTTGAAAATCTCCAAAAATGTAAAAAAAAAAAAACAACCTTGATGCCATTTCAGAGGGGGAAAAATAAAATGTCTGACAATTTTAGTAACTTTCCAACAATCACGCCCAATTAAAGGTGGTTGGCCTAGTTCATTTGAAGCATACATCCATCTTTACTGTGATCAGCTGAGAGTACAAAGTGCGTGACCTCCTCTACAGCCTCTAACCTACAGCAGATTATTCAAACTTACATACATTTTACACATCAGATAATGCGAAGCTTCTTCTGCTCTGTATGTCGGCAGAGACACACTGTTATAATGAACTGTTATCATCTTTAACTTCATGCTCTGTACTTTAACACATATTTCCATCTGACCATTAACAGCTCCCACACAGATCATTACATTCGATTACAGGAATCTAATCTGATCTAATCTAATCGTGTTAACTTTGACTCTGGGTGGAAACATTCCTTGCGTTTGAGGATCAAACAGCTTCACACTTAAAAGCCTCAGACCACCAACACTGTCACTGCTCCTTGGCTCAGTTTGCTCTTATGTAACCTCTCATACTGTGCTGCATTTATTAGCCTGAGGAAATATAAAGCACAGAATACAGTCCAACTAAAGTCTTCCTTTGCAATTTATTTAATCTTAAATAGGAAGCATTTTTCCCTGTCCAAAACCCTGGTCCAGATCTAGATCGTGATACGGGGCACTTCTTCTCACGGAAGCCGGTCATTTCAATCACTCAACACTCCACGAAATTAATAAAATTACAGAAATACTACTGAAAAACTGATGGTCTTCTTTATATATTTTCTGGCAACACTGTTTTATCTTTTCTGTTTCAAAGCTGCCTCCTGACAGGAGCTGAATCAACCAATCAGCTTGTTGGACACTCGGGTTCGGACCTATGGTTACCCGTAACACCTGTTTCTGCCTTGATCCCCAGAGATGTTTACCCGCATCTTCGGAGCAGTAAATAATAATTCAAGACTGAAGAAGAAATTCTGCGTAATTCATGTTTTTTGTTACTTTGCACGTCATTTTTTCATAGCCTGCTATCCGGTGAGTTCGCTTTTCAACATTCTTCTCGTAACTCATTTCGTGAGCAGTGGAGCGACTGAAATGTCAAAGTTCTGGGCGACGGCCATCCCGGACCGTGGTACTGGATCAGGGCTAGTCATATTCATAAACCCCAGAGGATGAACCCCCCCAAATTCTGGTGACTTCTTGACCTTTCCAGAATTTCCACTTATACACAAAATATTGCACATTTGTCACGAAGTTTACTGATCGAATTCTGTTCAACACCTTCACACCGTCTGTGAAAAATCTGTGATGTTGCGTACATCAGCGGTGGTCATCCGACATTCATAGAACCGTAGTTACGTACGTGACTTCCGTTCGGAGTTGTAATTTAAAAAACAGGTGGGGGGGGGTCGGGTTGTCCTGCTTTTAACTGCAAAACGCGGACTTATTCAAGCTAATTTCTGACTTTGGTGACTCCTACTGGTAGTATCAAAAAAGACACTGGGGCACACAGATACGAGATGAAGAACAGGCAGAAACAACACAGACTGCACCAAAAAACTTATGCCATCAGAATAATCTGAAAAATAATCACGTAAAAATCTACACATGGTGGCTTTAAGTAAAGCACACGAGTTTCCCGAGTTAACCTCCACACATGGGAACCTTCCCTCCGTTCTAAAGAGCAAACAACAGTAAGTCAGACAAACACTGCGGGCAGCAGCGCCATTCCCCTCCACTGCTCTGACTGACACGTGTTGAAATATCAGCAATGCGTTCCAGCTGTCGCCTCCGACAATTAAAAACAGATCTCCGAGAGAGAAAACCAGCCCAACGCACACACAGAGGGTCTTATCTCTCAGACAGGACCCCCAAAAAATCTGTGTGGAAATCATTTGTGGGGGAAAATGTTTACACAAGCATGTGGCATCAACATTTCATAGTTGTACAAGTTTTTTTATATCCCAGTACTATGTGAATACTGGGTTTGAAGCAAGTTTAGAAACAACAGACATATGATTATTGTTACTTACTTTTTAGCCAGTTGACTTCTTTGTGATGCAGACTTTGCACACAGACTTTTTTTGCTGTGTGAGCAAGTTCAACAATAGCTGATTTATTCGGCTTTAAACTGGACTAATAGTCTAAAGCAGTGATTCCCAACCAGGGGTACTAGTACTGGGGGGGGGGTTACTAGGGGTGCTTGGAAAGATTGCAGAGTAGCTCAGCTAAAGTAAAAAAAAAAAAAAAAATAGAAGTTATGATTTTAAAAACCAGTTGGGAGTGGTTTCCAAACGGCATATACTGGCTGGAATCGAACAAAATATTATGTGTACCACAGAAAAACGAGTTAGCGCCCAAAGAGAGGTCGAAATAGATCACCAAACATAATGAATAAAAGTGGCAGTAGCACCAAACTTTACCAAACATAAATTCCAGGTTCACTGTGACTGCTTTTATATAATTAAACCTGCAATAACAATTTTTTGTCCACTTGGGGCCAACGGAAACGATCTGTAAACATTAACAGCTTTTAAGTCGACGTGTTGAACTTGTGATCAAACAGCTGCTTGTTTCCGCCCAGCAGCTGCAGAGTCACATGACGCTTCATCAGGAGGCGTGTCAGAGTCACATGACGCTTCATCAGGAGGCGTGTCTGTGTCTCCTGATGGACGTCAGTCCGGTCTTCTCTCTGTCAGCTCTGTGTTTGGTCTCCAGCAGCTGCTGAGGGAAACATCTGGCTCTTCAGCAGCTAGATGCTCCGCTATGTCCAGCAGCTGCTCTCTGACTGCGTCTGCCTGCTGTTTGCTGCCGAGCAGCTCGAGTTCAGAGGCTTTTTACAGCTTTTTACGCTCTGAGAGCTGAGAGGGAACCAGAACAGTGAAGCTGTGGGCCGGAAAACCAAAACAACGGGCTGAAAGAGGCTAAAAAGCTCCGTAGGGCTGCAGAGTCGGACCATAATTCTCTGTACAGGTGTCACTACGAGCGAACCCTTTCACATTTACACACAGTCATTTCATCCATTGTTGTTATGAAAATGTTGATAATAGCTTTAAACCAATTGAAATGAACACATCTGGAACGTGACCAGAGGTGCTGATAAAGGGGTGCTGGGTGGTACACCAGACAAAGTTGGGAACAACAGGTTTAAAGTCCTGCTAATGTCCCAGAGAGGCTTAACACCTCTGGGGTTGACTCATATGTCCACCCTGCCTGGGTTGGCCATATTTTTGAATAAATTCATCTGGACCTGGGTTTGTTTTGGGGCAACTTTAATCAGTGTCCCAGCTAAACTGACCCCCCCCCCCCCCTCATCAGCTACTCTGAGTGTGGACACACTGAGCATAAAGAGCAGCATGAAAGGCCGTGGGTTAGCCCACCGTGCACTTCCAAAATGTTTAGCTAACGTTACGGGCGGCCTCCAGGGGTTTCAGACGGGCAGCGCTCCTCCAACAGCTCCAAATAACCCTGAAGAGGAACGACGACTTTTCTTCTGGGGGAGAAATCCTATACGTCGAGAGTGGATATAGGTATTTATCAGGGCTTCCTTACAGTACGTTCCCTGACTCAACACTAAGTCGACTGGCTGAGTTTAGTCAGACTGTGTTTTCAATTTACTCAATTATCTCAAACATTCAGGCTTGGCGACTGTAGTCTATTGATGCGTCCTTGATTTTTACCCAGAAATAGCAGCTCCACTGTAAAGGTCACTGTATGAACATGAAAAGCACACAATGAACACATTATTTGTTAAATACATAGGCTGCCAACATGAGGTCTGGATGTGGTGATGCAACAAACCTTTCTGCTGCTCTTTTCATTCATTAGGGATCATAAACAGAATCCATTGTTCCTTTCCAAGTCATCATTTGGTGTGTAAAGTCACCATTTTGATGGTGAATGATTGGTGCCAGGGAGAATCATGGGAGTCGTTTTCCCCCAGTTTGTCTGCAAATTAGTCAAGTTCCTTCCAGTTTATGGGCTCCTCTGGTTGGAGCCGATTCAGGAACACGAAGTCCAGGCAGGTTTTTTATACACCAGAACAAAAGGAGGAGTGTCAGGGATCAGCGGTGGGAAAGACTACCTGTCGTCGTCCCTCCCACCTCCTCCGACACCCACCTCGTGCAGCACACTGGGCTGGAAAGAAAGATCTCATGTGCTTCTGCCCTGTGAAAGCTACTTTACCTGCACGTAAACAGGTACAAGAAAAAAAGTCTTTTCCTGGCAGCGGGCAGCATGTGGGGTCCGAGCCAGGAAAGCTGTTTTAGATTCATAGAAAATTGCTGCGTCTTGGCAGAGCACGACATACACAAAACAAATGTCCGCTTTTAATCTTTGCGACCGCACCCCCCGCCTCTCCTGCCTCTCCTTTTAAAAACAATTCTCCTCACAAAGGCACGTACTGTTAGCCCCCCCCCCCATCAGCGGTCCTGACTCTGCCACCCGCTCCGTCCTGAGGCCCCCACGCCGTTCAGCACACTGATAGGACGTTAACCCCGTCAGGTCGCAGCTTCTCGCCACACAGAAGAGGCAGACATAAAGGGACAACATCTGCAGCTTAATGCATTTCAAAACGAAATCAGTCTATTAGTTGATCAGCGGAAAATTAATCTGCAACTATTTTGATAAATTTATTATTGTTTGAGTCAAATGTTCTCTTGTTCCAGCTTCACCAATGTGAGGATTTGAAGATGTCACCTTGGCAAACAAATGGAACATCTACTCAGTAGAAAACTAAAAAAATTAAAATATCTTAATCGTCCCATAATCTCTACACACACACGAAATTCTGTCTACCGTTCAAACATGAGGCGAAATGAAATGTCCAAATCCAGAGTACAGTGCAGCAGGCCGTGCTTTGCATTACAGCAGGGGCTGTTTGTGAAATGCACCGTCAGTACAAATTTTTCAAACATGCAAGCAAAGGCCAAACGACGCATGAGCATGAGAGACGCAAGACTCGCAAACGTATCTGCGATTTGCAAACAACAATCATTCCATCATGACTGGAAAATCGCGGGTCAGGCTGTTAGCTTGGCACTCAGTGGAGACACCGTGAAAGAAAGGAACGACGTCAATTCCGCAATGCAGTTTAGGGATTATGTGCGTTGTGTTCGAATTAATCGGAAACTAATTACGTGTCAGTTGTCATTTGCTCAAAATTGATTTTTCGAAAAAGTGGCAGCACTATCAGGAACCCAGAAATCTCTCAGTTTGATGCCTCAAGTGTCCCTTAATTTGCAAAATTATCAGACAAGCTACTAAAATAAACCTTAAATTAAGATTTTGAATAAGAAAGATTCTGCTTCCTGATCGTATATGCCTTAACAGCGTTTGAACCTGTAGTATGGATAAATTATACTCTTTTCAGTCATGTAACAATAATCCATGTACAATGCACAACAAAGTATAATCATCTAAAACCTTAAAAATCTGGTGTGGCAGCCTAAGAGAGTAAAAAAACTCTACTTTCAAATTAATTGCAAGGCTCTGACAAAACTAGACAATTTGTTTAAATGTATTCAGACAAACCCCAAATGTTGGTGGGTGCTAAAGGGTTAATCCCTTAATCTTCTATAAGAGCAGATTTTTAAGGTTTCATTTTGGTTTGATAAGAATCAGATTCAGTTGTTTTACCCATTAAAGTTCCTTATTTTCGTGACCGTTCCACCTTAATCTGAACACGACAAGTCTAAGGGGCTTTTAAGGTCTAAATGAAGTGATTCTGTGAAGCTAAAAAAGTGACCTCAGACTCCGTTTGGTAGACGTGATGGCGGTTTGTGCAGCAGCTGTGTGACTTGCAGTAAATCACAGCGGACTCCTCAGGCTGAGGAATGGAGGCCGGACGGCAAAATGATGGAAAAGTGCGAGCAGAGGGGAGGAGCGGGGGCAGGGTGATGAGGGATGATGATTGAGGGATGATGAAGAGACCACGAGACGTCTCGCTCATTCTCCTCTCAGGGGTGGCCTTCCTCTCTCTCATTTTAACCTCTGGCTTACCTTCGACCCTCCTCCTCCTCCTCCTCCTCCGCGGCCCTGGCTTTGCTCGGTGGCGACATATTTTAACGCAGGAATTCAGGAATGTACGTTTTTGGGTTTTTCTGTGATGGACAGAAACTCTTAGTGCCATAAAGAAAAACTCCGTCTCCCTCTAGTTTTACTCTCATTCACATTATACAACACACGCCCACCACAGAAACACATGCTCCACCACCGCTGTGCAACCACAAATAGTAATTCTCTGGAGTTGTGCGCTGCACTGAAAGCTGCAGCAGACATATTTTCGGAGGTTTTTTGCTCCCCAGCCTGACCCTGTGACCATCTGACATAATATGAAAAGTGCAGCCCACAAAAACACAGTCACAAGCTTGGGTTTGGGACCCCATGTAGGGTCGCTTCATGCACAGACCGGGCCGTGTGAGATTTCTAAGCATGACATATATATATTTGTTTGATTAAAAATAAGCCATGTCATGTCACAACGCAGAAATGAAGCTCTTGCATGTTGCATTGGATTCTTGGGGGGAGTTTATGGCAAATAGCAGTTTGCTATTTAGTTTAATGAGCGACCATGATCCGGGTTACTTTAACACAGACACGGTGAACGTTACTAACTGTAGTTAGATCACTACAATGACTAAATTTCGCCCAGTATGATGTGATTTGTTGTCGGTACAGTTTCCGTTCAAGTTCAGCGAAATTAAAAACGTGGTTCCATGCAGTGCGCTGTACGGAAGCCCTGAGAGGAACATGAGAAAACTAAAGACGGTGATCCGTTTTCTCAGTCTGATCTAACTGGTTTCTCTCCTGCGTCTGTGACTGAAGAACAGGTGAAAACAAAAGGTGATTTTGTTTTTGTCAGGATCGAGTGTTTGTAGTTGTAATACTCATTTCGGCCACAGGAGGCTGAAGTGCACCACCTGTTCTAAACAGGACTAAAAGCATTCGCGTCTTCTTCCAGGTGAGTTTTAATTTCTCCGAGCAGTCTAAACACAAGGTACACATCTTTCTTTCGGCTAGAAATGTATTTTACCTGTTCTTAAGTCAAAAACACAGGAGAGAAAACAATTTAGATCAGACTCGGATCACCAGACTTTTCTTTCCTCACTTGCCTCTCCGGGCTTCCGTAGAGCCGTCTACATCAGCGCCAGAACCAGAAAAAACACACATCAACAAGCTGTTTTGTAATGAGTAATGATAATAATTGCGTCCCGTCAATGGACCTCAAATAAATCACTTTTCAGTCCAATAACAATATTAATTAAATATTGTTTATTGACTCTCGGTATAGTATTATCATCGTGTCATCACGTTGATTGATTTGAATTGTAAGTCAAAGAAACGTATTATTATTATTATTAGAGCTTATTTGACTAATTATTGAAGTTCTGTTGTATTCAGATAAAAAGCATAATAGTGCGACACAGTTCAGTGCATTGAAAACCCTTTTCATTACTTTACGTGTGCTTCTGCTAAAGTGCCACGTCATGCTATATAACAACATTGGGAACATATCCTTATTAGTATTGTGATATATTCTAACCATAGCCCTACGTAGAGCATTATTTAAGAAATAGGGGAACAGCCGACCAAACATTGGCACAAGAAAACTGGAGGGCAAAGTAAACAAAGCTCATTAGAGTTACAGTAAATAACTCTAATTCTGCACAAAATAATATTTAGTGTTAACGGTGAAACTGTCAAATCAAAATCTGTTACAATTTCAGACAATTTGACCATGGCCAGCTGAAGCTAAATGTCTGTTTTCACCGATGTGCCATCTGAAGTCGCATCAGAAGGAGCCGGAGAGTTATAAATAAGACATCATGTCAGCATAAGTGACTAAACTGGAACTGAAGACAAAGTCATCGTTGCTTCTGAAGCCATTTGGCAGATTAAACCTTCTCTGCATGCTGCATGTTAGCGCAGCATGAAGCTCCAGCAGCGAACGACCAACAGTTTTCAGAGAAAAGGGGAAGGCGCCTGCAGTCTGTCTCTCACTGTGTGTCTCTGGGGGACTTTTGCAGATGTCACCAGATGGGTGTACATAATCTGCTGGTGTGTCACTCTTGGATCCCACTAAGGCAATCACGTCCCTGCGCTCAATTAGATCTGATTATGGTTAGCGCTGCGCTGCCAGCAAACTGGATTAGAATATGGAGAGGGACAGAAAGTGGTTTCAAGCAGTTTTGATTTGCTAAACATTTGTCATCAGTCTTTATGGGTTTAGGTTTATGATTTGATTAGCAGAGACACCGAAGATATTTAGCACTGACTCTTTATAAAAGTTTTTAGGCTAATAACAAAGACATGCTGACAAGTATCTGTCGGTGAAGGCGTGAAACCACAACCCTTCTTTAATTTGGATTACAGGAGAAGGACGGCTCAGCGTCGCTTTCACTGGGAAACAACAGCTAACAAGCTAACGGAAAAACGCAGAAAGACATTTACCGAACTTACGTCTGCTGCTAGCGAGGGCATAACCGAGTCTTTGACCACTGTTTTTAGAAATACTTACCAATTTTTATTACATTTGGAAGAAATAAATTAGCCTAGTGTAGCTAACAATGCTAACCACAGAGGACAGTGGACTGTTTATGTCAGGTTCTGTTTTGGATGGCAATGAATAGTTGATTTTTAGTTAGTGTGACAGGATCTGTCTGTGAACTGGAAAAAAGATTAGCTTAAAACAAAACAAACCTATTGGTAATACAAATGACATTATATTGTATGTATTGGAACTTCATGTGTTTGTATAATGACACCATGGTTAAATGATTGCTAACGTTGCTCCTGTAGCTTTCCTGCTAATGGCAGTCGGCAGAGCTAATACTTAAACCACTTTGAACTAATTTTAAAGCCTCCATATGTCGAAACTTTTTGCGATTAATTATCTTTAAAACTGTCTTTATGATGTATACGTTTCTGTCTATAGACAAATGAATAATCCCAGCAGAAAAACATTTGCTGCTTTTCTCTCTTTTATATAATGATAAATTTGATATTTTGGGGTTTTTGGACTTGTTGATCGGACAAAACAAGCAGTTTTTAGAGACGTCACCTTCGGCTCTGGGAAATTATGATTTTATAGAATAAGCAAGTACTCAAGCAATTATGAACAAAACCATCAGTCGCAGCCGTTTATTGTAGGAATCATTGTTGAAAATAAAAGCCAAACCTGTTTAAGACCTGTACAAGCAATATTCAAGATTATTAAACTCCAGACAGCTGCATCATCTCGGACAGCCCGGAGTCAGTTTGTCCCTCCCTGGGCTCCGTCATGTGCACCTTTCTTTCCTCCTACAATACTACCTGCAGGCTTCTACACAACAACCTAAACTCTCTGCTCGTCTACTTGGATCCGAACCGAGACCTGACCTTGGATCCCTTTCAGATCAGGTCTCTTTTTCTTTTGAAAATGAATTTATGCGTGTTGGGTCACGTCGGGTAGGTTTTCCATGAGTAAGGTCACATTCAAAATGTTGAACCCATGAAGAACTCTACTCCACCGGTCCAGATGTGTCCAGAATCATCTCATCAACATCGGCAACATACAAACGTTATAGAGAAAAAAGTTCAGAATATTTTGAGAAAAAAAGTTGTAGAATATTGAGAATAAAGTCAAAAAGTTATGAGAAAAGAGTTGTAATATTTTAAGAGTAAAGTCAAAAATGTAGTTTGAGTTCCTACTTCATACTTTGAGAATATTGAGAATATAAGATTTATTAGAATTAAGGCAAAGGGTTTGGCCCCAAAAAGTCAGAATCTTTCGAGAAAAAAGTCGAAATATTTTGAGAAAGTCAAGAATTTGCGGAATTTAAAAAAAACATTTTTGATAAAGATTTATGATAAAAGAAATCTGAAGGAAAAAGCATAAAGATTTTGAGAACAGACTACAATTAATTTTGCTCAGCTGTAAAATACGCTGGTCCTCTTCCTCACGTTTTAGAAGAATGTGAACAATGAAACACATTTTTTAACTTTGCAAAGTTGACTCACCTGTATGCGAGTTCCTGGCTTCTTCTGAAAATCACGAATCCGCTGAAGAGTTGTGAAAAATACTTCCTCACTCCTCTGGTCCTAAGCTGAGTTCCTCTGAAGAGAAGAAGCCGGAGAGTCTCTGCACTCTCTTTGCTCGGCTGTGAAGGTTCGAAAAGCTTTATAAATAAAGTTAAGCCCTCCTGCTGACATCACACGGTGGTCATCACCATCATCACGGTAGCAGAAGAAGAATCCATGGCGCTGCGTAGTAATTAGATGGATGAACTTACTCACTCTATCTGTTCCTCCCTCCCTCCCACATCCCCTTTCCTCCGTCCTTTCATTCCCTCGCAAACACACAGACACGCCACAACTTTAGTTCAGAATTCAGAGTCTAAACTAATCACACGTGAGCCTGCTCGCCGTCGTTTCAGGTCTCTGGCCGGTAGAGCTGGTGTTTTCCAGCAGTCGTGGTTTTTGTGGTTTCTTTACTCTCACTTTGTGACAGTTTGATCCTCCTCGCAGTGTTTTTCACTCTTCTGCACGTCACTGAGGCATGGCAGTAAAACCTACATGTTAAATTCAACCTTAAAATGTTATTTCTACACCTACCTAAACTTTACTTGGGCAGATTAATGTCATAATTTAAAAGCCGATTGTGAAAACAGTGTTCACACACAGAGCAGTCTAGGTCGGTGTAGTCTGTGTTTTTGTCTCAATTTAATCCTACTATATTAAGTAATGACCCCCTGCTGTCAGACTTGTGTTTGACTGACTGGAGGCGGGAGGGAAAAAGAAAAACCTCTCCAAAACATGGTAGTAGTGGTTTTGTTCGTCAGGCCTACCCCTGCTTGCGTAGCATCCCTCCTAATCTCCAACACGAAAGCAACGCGCTCTAGTTTCCAGTCGTGCCATCTGGTCTGAGGTTCTCTATGTTTAGCAGAGGGTCGTGGTTTTGGTTGTGAACGGCGGGTCAAACACTCCTTCATACGAGTGAGGACTGAGCCGAAGCCAGACGCTGCCTGTCTGCCGTTTCCACTGTGCCACCAGCGCTGGCTGTCTGTGACTGCAGTGTTTACTGTAAAGCACCACCTGATGTTCCTGGAAGAAGCTCTAAAAACACCTGAGAAAAATCAAGATCATCTGAGGAATTCAAAGTACAGCTCTGAGATCTGTACACACTACAGGGGTATCAATAAAAGGCTCACTCACCGGGTTTCCATCCAAATGAAGAGCAAATTTTAACCGAATTTCAAGAAAATCAGCAATGCAAAATGAACGTGCGTTTGCATCCACTGCCGATTATCAGGAGCCGATCCTCCAGCCGCTGCCGTTAAAGCGTCGCAGAAGAAGAGGACGCAGCGAGACGACGTCGCTAAAAGCTCAGACGATGGGAAACCATGATGGAAACATGACGTTTCTGTTGGTTTCATGTGTTCATGTGAGGAAGGCTCCAGCCTCCTCATCGCTCCGCACACAGCTGCCGCTATTTTTCGTCTCTTCAGTGAACGTTTAAGTCACGTGCTTCGTGATTCATTCGTTAAGTTTGTTTCTGTTGCACTTTGTCACATTTTGCTTTTATCGATGCACCAACTTTTCCACCTCAGCCGAGAGGAAAAGCTTTTTTGCGATGTTTTATTTAACTAACTAGTGGATTAATAAAACCGGCTCCGTACAGTTCGAACCACTGACGGCCGAAAACATTACAAAACGAAATAATGCAGTTCGACTAAGATCACAAGCATTTATAACATGGCCGTGAAAAATAGGTTTCTGATTGGCTGGCAGTTAGTCTGTGAAAATCACGAGACAACTCAAACTAAGTGTATTATTATATTCACCGTTTTAATGCAGAATATGGAACCCGGTTCGCTTGACCACATGTCCGAGATGCGAACTGAGACGGGTCTTTTTAGATACGGTAACGTTAGCTTGTCCAAACTCCGCTAACGTTAGCTTCATTTGGCTCAGCGAAGCAGCTAGTCACTCAAAGCGAAGTTCACCCACGTTCATCTTCTATCAGACGCAAGTGATTCGCTGCTCCAGGCGCTGGAGCATCTTACACATTCACACCTGACACGTTCAGCTACTCTGATCGCGTCTGTGATATGAGAATAATGACGTTTTTACATTGCAAACCCGTCAGAACAGAAATATTCAGCTGCCTGGAAGATTAATATCAGCTCCTTCTGGAGCTACTTTCAGATTCAACACAGATTTACTAAATCATACCTTAAGATTATATGGTTTGTTCCCTCAGATGAATATTATTGTCACATTTATTCCATTAAAAGTCATCTTCTGGAGCCCGACTGATTGTTGCCGTCCAGAAGAATAAAGGGAGGAAGTAAGCGAAGACATTAGTGTTCCCACTGCACAAATTATTAATCCAGTGGAACTAATGAAGTAAATCAAAGGTACACATTAAATTGAGGAAATATAATTGGTACAGTAAACGGAGCGCACACGTCAGTATAATAATGTTCAGTCTTCCCAGCCGACCAGGGGAATCGAACTGGCGACCTTTTAGTGACAAACATGCTACTTCAATCTGAACCTGAACTGCTCACTCTCCCCGACTCATCTGCCTCCTCGTGCCCTTCAACACCCTCATCATCATCATCATCATCGTCGTCGTCTCACTGGAACAGAAGCCTACTCTGACTCACTTCATCAGCAGTAAGCTTCCCGTCCGGAGGAGCCGCGGAGACTCACTCCTCCCAGTGTGCAAGCAGCGTTTCCCATCGCGTCGTCTTCATCTACGCAACCTGAAACTCTCAGGCCAGCGACTGCTGCGCGACATCAGGAAGCAAAGACACGACGTGGAGTCTGATAGTTGATGCTTTATTCAGTTAACAAAATACATTCATCGTCAGTTTATAGGTGTAAAGCACGGTGTGGTAAATATGAGATTTCATGAACAGTCAAAACATTTAGAGAAATAAGTCATGAGGAAAAAACATGCAGAAGTAATCCACAATATCTTGAGTTTATGATAATAAAGTTAAAGATCTATGATAAAAACATAATTTTTTTGTAATTGAGCTGATTGTTTATCAAACAAAACAGCTGTTAAACATAAAACACCTGCAAGTTTAAGCTTCTTTATTTAATTATGTATTTGTCCCTTTATCACATCGGTCCCCCCCCCAGGTGTATTTATATGCACAAGTTTGTTTCTTGCCGTATCTGTTTCAATAAAGTTTATTGAAAAACAAACAAACAAGTCATCTAACTTACCAACTCTAATCATGACGTTCATTTTGCTCTCAGGGAACCACGACTTTCTTGTCATACAGATTCCGACTTTAATCTGGAAATATCCCAAATAATCTGGAGAATTAGATAGAAATCACTGAAGTCTTCATGTTATTGTGACTCTTATGTAACAATGAAGCTTGGAACTGTCCTGCTGTGTGTCAGGGATTTATTTTTTCGTGGAAAACATTAGTCAGTGAACCCAAATTAAATTATTACTCCTAATTAAATGTCCGGCCGATGTCTGACGCTGTTAACATCAAAGACGAGGCTAAAGATAGAAACGGCACTAACGAGATAACGTGAAGAGGAATTATCATTAGAAATACATTCTGCTTTGCTTCCATGAGCTCAATGTGGTTTCCATTTGGAGGCTTTCTTCTTCTGTGAAGACACTGAGATGAAAACGGTGCAGTAAAATGTTTCCACATGCGTAAACAGTCGCGTTTACTGTGGAGCGAGTCAGATACAGACAGCACGTTAATGCAGATACAACTCTTCTAATGAATCTCGTTTTGAAGTCGCTGCATGATAAATTCATTAACGTCCAGATGCGCCGGATTAATTCGCGTCTGTGTGGATCCTCGCACCAAATAAACTCGCGGAGATTAAAGTGCCTTAAAGACACAAATCAGGACACGCTTGACTGTTTTATGAACACATGAATGTCACAATCAGACTCAAGGTGGCTGAGAGCAGAGGCCACACCTGAGCTGCAGACAAACCCACTGAAACCCCAGAGAGTCAGGGAGACCGACGACCACAAGCTTATACAGAACTGAAGTGAGACCAGGTGAGTGAGACCAGGTGAGTGAGACCAGGTGAGTGAGTGAGACCAGGTGAGTGAGACCAGGTGAGTGAGTGAGACCAGGTGAGTGAAACCAGGTGAGTGAGACCAGGCGAGTGAGACCAGGTGAGTGAGTGAGACCAGGTGAGATCAGGCGAGTGAGACCAGGTGAGTGAGACCAGGTGAGTGAGACCAGGTGAGATCAGGCGAGTGAGACCAGGTGAGTGAGACCAGGTGAGTGAGTGAAAGCAGGGAGTGAGACCAGGTGAGTGAGTGAGACCAGGTGAGTGAGACCAGGTGACTGAAACCAGGTGAGTGAGACCAGGGAGTGAGATCAGGTGAGTGAGTGAGACCAGGTGAGTGAGTGAGACCAGGTGAGTGAAACCAGGTGAGTGAGTGAGACCAGGGCATGAGACCAGGTGAGTGAAACCAGGTGAGTGAAACCAGGCGAGTGACACCAGGTGAGTGAGTGAGACCAGGTGAGTGAGTGAGACCAGGTGAGTGAAACCAGGTGAGTGAGACCAGGCGAGTGAGACCAGGTGAGTGAGTGAGACCAGGTGAGATCAGGCGAGTGAGACCAGGTGAGTGAGACCAGGTGAGTGAGACCAGGTGAGATCAGGCGAGTGAGACCAGGTGAGTGAGACCAGGTGAGTGAGTGAAAGCAGGGAGTGAGACCAGGTGAGTGAGTGAGACCAGGTGAGTGAGACCAGGTGACTGAAACCAGGTGAGTGAGACCAGGGAGTGAGATCAGGTGAGTGAGTGAGACCAGGTGAGTGAGTGAGACCAGGTGAGTGAAACCAGGTGAGTGAGACCAGGTGAGTGAGACCAGATGAGTGAAACCAGGTGAGTGAGTGAGACCAGGGCATGAGACCAGGTGAGTGAAACCAGGTGAGTGAAACCAGGCGAGTGACACCAGGTGAGTGAGTGAGACCAGGTGAGTGAGTGAGATCAGGCGAGTGAGACCAGCAGGTGAGTGAGTGAGACCAGGTGAGTGAGTGAGACCAGGTGAGTGAGTGAGACCACCAGGTGAGTGAGACCAGGTGAGTGAGTGAGACCAGGTGAGTGAGTGAGACCACCAGGTGAGTGAGACCAGGTGAGTGAGTGAGACCAGGTGAGTGAGTGAGACCACCAGGTGAGTGAGACCAGGTGAGTGAGACCAGGTGAGTGAGTGAGACCACCAGGTGAGTGAGACCAGGTGAGTGAGTGAGACCAGGTGAGTGCAATGAATCGCTGTAATTCAGACGTGCCTACACTGAGGACAAAGAGCAGCGACATGAAATGCAAGATGGGGATCCTGAACATCGTCGTGTTTCCATTCCGTTTCTTTCATCCGCAGCCTGTTTTGTTATGTCATAAACCAGAGCTTCTTCTTCCTGTAATCCCCGATGTGACGGTCGGTTAAATAAAGCTTCTAGAGTCTTTTGAAGGTGAAAAATTTGAACACAATCTCTCATTTTCATCTCCTTGACAATAAAAACATGTTTATCCATAGAAGTGGTCGTGAGTGAGTGTGTGGCATTGCAGAGCTGCCTATGTTCTTCTGTTTCTGGTGCCAGAATCCATTTTCCCCTCTGAGTCAGTGAGCATATATTACTGTCCTGATCCCCTCTGTCAGCCGCATATATTCCCCAATATGGTTTCACTTTGAAAGCATAATTTGATTCAGTTACATTTCATGCAGAATACAGTCGGGCCGTTTCTTTTCAAAATGAACAACACAAGAAAAGTACCACAGGTTCTTCATCCTGCAGAACGTCCCTTCATCATCCACCAACATTTAGACGACAAGAGATCCCTTTGATGATACGGTTACAGTAACAACGACCCCCGCTGCTGCCTGCAGTATGTGGGGTCTTTATGCTGCTCTGAATATGCAAATCAGAAGTGATCTTATAAGAAAGGAACCAGAAACTGAGACAGAAAAACAAATGCGTTCAGTCTGTTGGTGTTTCTGATATTAATACGTTCATTCATGGTGATGAAAGCCATCGGTTTATCAGAAAGTCAAAGTTATTTGCAGTGTGTAAAAACCAAATATCTCAACTTTAACTTGTGTGATTGCTGAGTCAAATAACGGAGGTTTTATAGGAAGGGAAGAAGTTACGTGTACTATTGGATGGCAAGAAAAACAAGAAGAAGAAGAAGAAGAAAGGAAGAGGGGAAGTAAGAGAAATAAGAAGACAAATGAAGGAAGGGAAGAATGGAAAAAAGAGGACATTTTAAGAAAATAAGATGTTCAGATCAATCAGAGCCGGAGTCTGGATGTGGTTAGCGTAGCTTAGCATAAAGACTGCAAGCAGGGGGAAACAGCTAGCCTGGCTCTGTTCAAAGGTAAGAAACCCCCCCCTACCAGCAGCTCTAAAGCTCCCTGATTAACACGTTACATCTCGTTTGTTTAATCCGAACACAAATAAAAAGAACTATTTCTTGACGAACAACAGTGTATTCATCCGCCCATGTGCGGTGTCTGTAGTGTGGGTTGCTAGATATGGTTTTTGAGCTCTGGTTTTGGTTTCTGCGGCCTCTGCTGTTGGAAAGAAAGCAAAAAAGGCATGTTTCCCAAAATGTGGCACAAAAGGGAGTTTACATTTTACAACTGAATCATGACACGAGATCTTTGTTTAAGTGGTGATTCCAGTAAAGATTCAATAGATTTAAATGTTTACCGTTAAAAAAATGAGTGATTCACATTACTTTTCCACCAGAAGCTGATTGCTGGCTTTGCAGAAATTAGATCTTCATGTTGTAAAATATTTATCTATAATCAAACAGTTGAATAAATGAAATATAAAAAAATCACAGTGTTTGTTGTTGGGTCAGACCCAACCTGAAGCTTGTGCACAGCGGTGTTGCAGACCCTTTAATTAAGTAACAATACCACAGTGTAAACATACTCTTACAAGTAAAAGTCCTGCATTTGACACTCTACTTGAATAAAAGTATATAAATATTACCAGTAAAATGGACTTAAAGTGTCAAAAGTAAAAGGACTCACTACGGTAAAATGGCCCCTTTCAGAGAGTCAAATCATGGAGCCTTCAAGCTCCCGAAAGACGAGGATTTTTAAGATAATTTGTACACACAAGTTATTATCGTGTGCAGCAAGATATAAATATTCAGCTGCTCTCCTGATAGTTTTGTTGCGGCGCAATAAATATAAGTACATGATGACATCACATGGAGCAGAACATCCCAGCAGAGCTCCAACCTGATTGGTCTAATCAGCAACATAACTGAAAACACCTGTGAGGGTCTGTGGGGTTTTAATCTGTAACAGTGCATCATATTTAATACGCTGAGCAGATGTTTTGTAAAATCAAAGTAACTACAGCTGTTAAATAAATGTGGCGAAGGAGAAGCATAAATGGAAAAGTACAATTTTGAGCTACTTCTACTACAGTACTCGAGTACTTTGCATCACTTTGTCAACTCATCTCCTCTCTGATTCTTTTCTCCTGCAGAGATGCAGATTCTGGAGCTTCTGCAATATTTACTGTGCATGTGTGATGATGTGCTGTTCTTCTTGTGGCTGGTTTACAGTATTTTCCATGTGCAAAGGTGTCCTCGGAGATTAAACTCGCCTACGAATCTGTAATTCCAGCCGCATTTCTTCCACTGCAGCGCAGCGCACGCCAGGCAAACTGCTGCAGAGCACGGCGCCGGCATCGGAGCTTTCCGGCTAAAAGTGAGGATGTAGGAAGGTGATCGTGAACAGCGAAACACAGATATACACTCATGAATCAGGCTGTGACGGCTGGTGTCAGCATGCGAGGTGAATCTGAGGCAGCACAAAGCAGCCAGTAAAATGTATAACTCTGCTGTAGTGGAGACGTCTGCCTGGCTTCACTTGAACTGGCTTCAGTTAGCTTCAAGTTCCAAGTTGACTTTCCGCCACGCGAAGCACAGCAGACTGCTCACGCTACTATAAATAGCTCTATAAAATACTGCTGCTAATAACAGAGTGCAGCAGACGTATGTTGATTTAAGTGTGTGTGTGTGTGTGTGTGTGTGTGTGTGGAGGCTGATGGAGCTCTGAGTTTCCATGTGTTGTGATTTGAACGCAGCATCGCGTTCAGTAATGGACCGACAGGATTTTAGGCCTGACATTTATTTGATTTTGCTTCTTTTTTTCACCTTCAAGTGCATAAAACTAGTAATTCAACTTAGTGATCGATTCCCTTTAATTCCTTAAATAGTTCCTAAGTTGGCCCCTCTCTTCTGTTGTGGAGGGCAGAAACGTTTTTTTCTTATTATTTGTTGATTGGAAACCAGCCGGATTATTCATCGTATGTTAACTATGTCAGTAATGTATTATGGAAAACTGACCTTGGATCTGCCACAAACGATCCCATCTGTGCTTCGAGCTCGTCTAAACCGCTTTGTGATTGTGTTCAACAGATTTCATTTGGTTTCATGTCAAACTGTTTAGTTTGGTTGAGTTTTATTTTGTTTATAGTTCAAAATGCTAAACCTGCAAGCTGTGAGGACGGATGTGTCCCGGTGTGTCCTGGTGTGTCCAGGTGTGTCCCGGTGTGTCCCAGTGTGTCCCAGTGTGTCCAGGTGTGTCCCGGTGTGTCCAGGTGTGTCCCAGTGTGTGTGGTGTCCCGGTGTGTCCTGGTGTGTCCCAGTGTGTCCAGGTGTATCCAGGTGTGTCCTGGTGTGTCCCAGTGTGTCCAGGTGTATCCAGGTGTGTCCCAGTGTGTCCAGGTGTGTCCCGGTGTGTCCCGGTGTGTCCCGGTGTGTCCCAGTGTGTCCTGTAGCCTGCACAAACCCTGGTGAGCTCATGGATGTGTTGTCATATACAATGCAAACTCTGGATTTGAATGTACGGTGGTTTGGCTTGAAGTCTTATTATTTGGTTCTGGGGTCTTCATCAGGGTCATCACATGACTCTTTGCAAGAACCTGATGACCACGATGAAGGCCACAAGCTGAAAGTCAGCAGTCAGACAGTAAGGTTGCTCTTTATACTACAACTGTTGAGACAATGTTCCTTCTCCATGCACCTCGAGAGAAGTTAAACCAGAAACGCACACTCTGCTAGAATGTCAGGTCGCTAGCACTTGTTAATGTCCAGAGGACGTGACGCTACGGCACCCTGGACACCAGGAATTACACTTTCATGCTTTCAGTTTTAATCGTATTAAAATATATTGAGATAAGTTGCTTCTGGAAGTTGCAGTGACATGAAGCCGCTGTGGGTGGCAGAAATATCTGAAAATGTCTCGACCTTTAAATGAGCCGTTTTTATTCCCAGCGCGGGCAGAGTAAGGCAATTTGTAGAAACTAGGTTTTGTCTCAAGTTTGACAAATGTTTTCTACAAATCAGTATGTTCCCCACATGTATTTATTCATAAATGGCTTATGAGTGTGGTGGGACTGAGCTCGCTAACTTGTCATTAGTGACATCTTTGTGCAGTGGAAAGTCGTGTTCCTGTAAACCTGCGCGGCCGCCTCATTAACGCGCTGAGCGTCCACATTACAGCCCGTTAGCTCGTCTCGCAGGCTGACCTCTTGTGATGTGGGGGGGGGCTGAACAAGCTGTGTAAAAATGGGGGTAAATCCCTCGGGGCCAGACGAGGCTGATTGGATAATGCTATAATAACACAGCAGACTGAGAGTCATGGCGGAGGAGCACCGCAGACTGATCTGAGCCCAGCCATCGCCGTGGTCTGGTCTCTCCACAGCTCCAAACACTCTCAGCTCGCCGCTCGCGGGGTTTTGGCTTTTCCCGTCGGAGGAGTGGCGCTCTGACGCAGGATTCCTCCCTCTCGGTGGAGCTCCCCCAGTTTGTCACAGAGCAGCAGAGAGAGTCTGAAATCAGCTCCAAACGTCAAACACATCCAAAGTTAGAAAGAGGTTTCTATTCTTGGAGCTGCTCAGTGTGTCAGAGTCCCGATGCAGAAGGTCGGATTTTATTTTCAGTCTTTCCAAACATTTAGAAGTTTGAAGTCATTTTCAGCCACGAAATCCAGAGTGAAATATCAGAAGAGCTACTGGACAGATCTCCATATTCATGATCCCCAGAGGATGAATCATATTCTTTACTCTAAAGATGGATGTAATATTGCTTTGTTGTATTCATGGTCATTCATATTTCTCTTGTAAATTGTATTTTGCAAAACCTAAAAGATAATGGCAACATTATTTTGAAGGCAAGATAGCCGACAATTTCATGAATAAAGCGCGGCGTAGTCCGCCACCATCAGGCCACATTATACATTTTTACATAGAAAATGTCAAAAATCTGATGAGCAGATGGACATTAAATGTTAGATGTTAATGTTTTGGATTTGGGGTATCGAGGCCTTTTCTGAGCTGATTTCACCACCACAGGATCTCGTTTCATGCCATCGATCATTTCACTAAAAGATTGATCTCTTTCCTGCTCTCCAGATGAAGAACCCTTTCAGTCTTAGTGACCTCATGATGTTTCCTCTAGCGCCACCCTCAGGACACACTTTACATTTATAGATCCACTACTGGTCTGACTCTAAGAACAGATAAATCACCACTATGTTGAGAGTGAAAGTTAATTAGTAATAGCTGCACTTTAAATGTTTTATCTGTAATGATCCGTCCAAATTCCAAAACGCAACAAGCCGTGTCTTGTATTCCAGCGGGGTTTTAAAAAAATTCATTGTCACTCTGATCGATTGATGTTCTGTCAGCAAGCTACGCTGGAGTAGTTTAGCCATGCTAGCAGCATGTCGGCCTGTCGGAGGATGAACCCTACTGACTGGTGACTGACTTTTCCTCTAGCGCCACCATCAGGTTGACATGTTAACGTGTCCGACACTTTGGTTTCTGACCGAACACCTGCAGAGCTGCTGACGCTCCCATCAGCCTCAGCTGCACTGTGTCTACTGCTAACTAGCTAATGTTGCTAACATGCTAAATTAAATGGTGAACATGGTGAACATTATACCTGCTAAACATCAGCGTGTTAGCATTGTCATTGTTAGCATGCTGATGTTAGCAGTGAGCTCAAAGCACCGCCGTGCTGCTGGCACGGCTGCAGACTCTTTTAGTCCCGACTGAATATTTTGAAACACAAACTGTTTACATGCATGTTTGCTGGCTAGCAGTCTTTTTCTTTTTTTGCTGTCTTTGTCTTGCAGCAAAAGTGACGAACCACAACTGGCCGGACTGCTAAGTTTATATTCCAGACATATTCAACAGCATAAATGACCTGAATGTGGGTTTCTGCACGTGCTTTTCATGTACAGTCACAGATGTGCAGCAGCAGTAGTTTTCCACAAGAAACGGCGTCCGAGAGGTTTGTTACTTTATCACGAGGGGAAACCAGTGCTTCACACCTTTCATGGTGTGTTTCATGTCATTAACATTATCGCAGTTATGATGAAGTGGACACATAATTCAAACGAAAACATAAAAGTATAAATACTTTGCTTTCTTGTATGTTTGAATGTAAATGAGAACCATCAGGATCTAATAGTCACATTTAGAGTCTGAATGTGTCAGGGCGGTACGAAGAAGCCCACAGCATTTGTAAAAAGCTCTCAGTGACAAGTGACAAGGCCGACTTTGTGAGAATGAGCTCATGCTTGTTCAGCGCCCAGACAAACAGCCCCCCGCTACGACTCATTTACTCGACCACAAGTAACTCTTCAGATGATTGTAGACGTAATGATCGATGAAAGGTCATAAATAGGCTGCGAGACGCCTGTTTCTGCAGCCGAGCTGAGTACTCACATTTGCGACTGACTGTGGCAGCTCACGGTGCGCTGCAGCCCGTTGTGTATTGTTAGGCTGAACGCTCAGCATGCAGGTGTGTTAAATAATGACTGCAGGTCTCTGGAGATATCACATGTGGATGGAAACAACTTACAACATACTCTGGTACGTGTTCGCTGTGCTTGTGTACTTGTCACAGTGATGATGAGGAAGTTTTTATGTCCAGCTGGCATGAGATTACAAGACACGCAAAACATATAGAAACCAGAACAACACAGACATTTTTAAATGATACTTTAAGGAGTCCAAAAATTTGAGTCTGCAGCCCTGCTAGCAGCTCTGTGAGGCTGTACTTGAGCTAAATGCTAACATCAGCATGCTAACATGCTCACAACGACAAAAGGTGCCCCCCTGCCTTCTTGGTGGAGGTTGTTGAACACTTGCAGACACTACTCAGGGCTGAAAAAAGATACTACCAACTACATTATGTGGGCTAAGAAGAGACTCAGGGTGGGGGCACGTTTCATGTAGGAGCTATCTGTAGAAAGAAAATAGTCCCTCCATGAAACTGCTCACAACAAACCGGAGGATTATCTTCAGTAACCGGGTCCTGATTTCTGGAAACAGACGTCGCTGTTGAGTTTTTCAGGTGTATTTTTTGGCGCTTTGAGCTCCACAAGCCGAGCGCCATGTAGTCCCGTTACATTCAGACGTCTCTACGGCCGATATCTCCAAAACTCTGCAGCTCGCACCGAAACTATCCAGACGGATAAACAGCTCTGCAGGTGAGAGGAGACACATGTTTTAGATTTTGGGGTGAACTGCCCCTGTAATGTTGCAGCTGGTAAAGGTGGAGCTCATTTTAATTTATTTGCTTTTATTTTATATAGGCCTATGTTACTTTATGCTGGGTAGCTTGTGAATTTCCCCCTGGGGATCAAAGTTTTACTGATATAATAATATCATCATTTATTTGTTGATTATATTTTGTTTTCTTAATCTGAATCTGCAAAGTAACGTTTCTACATGTAGAGGAGTAAACACGAATCCTCACAGATGTTGCTTTATAAAGTGTTAATATGCAGGCCGAGATCCCACGAGCTGCAACGCACCGAGCTGCAGCAGAGACCAGCAAGGCCAGTCGGCAGCTGAGCCGCCATCTTGGCTCCTTATGTAGTCGACTGGGATCAGAAAGGAGCCGATCACCTGCGGGGACCGGTAGCCGGAGGACCGATCACCTCTGCGGGCTGGCACGCACCTGTCACACATCCTGCCGTAATGCTGTCGCTGATGAGAGACGCATTGACACACAGAAACAGTCGTTTTGAAACTCCAGCAGAAACACGAGCAGACATCTGTAGGATTTATGAGCAGAGTTTCACACGGTGGAAATGAAACGCTCTCATGATCACTGTCAGCACACAGGCCTGTATTATTTATTGACCTGTAGGGTTTCATTATCCCATCGGCGTGGATACGACAGGCTGAGCCAGTTTGAGTGGTTTGCAGTTTTAATGCAGAAATAATTGAAAACATTTCTGGGCGATTGTTAATGAATATAAATCTGCCCGACGCCCTCTGGTCTGTTTGGCACGGCGGCGTGTGACGGCGTGTGAAACGGAGGGAAACACGTGTTGTTAGTGTTACATCCCAGCGGCAGCGACAATGTGACGGAACGACAGCGAGAATTTACAAAAGCTAAAAGAACATTATGAGTGTAATGACACGTGAGGTACACTACATTGTACATTTTCACAAAATGATATCTGTCAAAACAGCTGACTGTTTGCTGACTGCTGCACTTAACTCACGATTTTGAGGTGCTTGTACTTTACTTGAGTATTTCCATTTTATACAACTACTACTTATACTTTGTACTTCTACTCCACCACATCTCAGAGGGAAATATCACTACATTTATTTGATAACTTTATTACTTTACTCATTCAGATTATTAATACAAAGCATAATCAACTAATACATGATGACGTATTATTATAGGTTAAGCTCCAGAATATAAAGCTAAAGTGAGCTCAATAATTATAATCCAGTAATATATATCATTCTGCATAATGAGTACTTTTACTTTTGGTACTTTAAGTACATTTTGATGCTGATACTTTTGTACTTTAACTTAAGTAGCATTTTGAATGCAGGACTGTTTCTTGTAGCAGAGTATTTCTACACTGTGGTTTACTGCTGTTACTGCAGTAGCAGATCTGAGTGCTTCCTCCAGCTCCGGCTGACTGCATGATGAAGAAGAGCTGCAGATTGCAGCGAAATTAAAAAGAGTTGAAGAAAACTTCAGGATGAGACTCACCAACGTAACGCTTTGTTACGTCGTGTTATGTCCGCACCTGAGGACACCTGAGGACGACAGAAGAAGTGCTGGAGGTACAGCAGCTGGAAAGAAGTGTGATAAAACAGCGGACGTGTTGATGCAGCTGCGACACACAGCAGAGACTCAACGCTGATGGTGTGAAAACACAAAACACAGCTGTTTGTTGTTGTTGTCCATCCCCGCGTCCCTGTGACATCATCACATCGCGTCCCTGTGACATCATCACATCGCGTCCCTGTGCCGACTGTTTGTAGGCAGCGAGTGCGTGCGTCTGGCAGAGGTGGAGGAAGTGCTCAAGTAAAGAAATGTAATGTAAAAATACTCCAGTCCAGCATCCAAAATCCCCTTAAATAAAAGAACAGAAGCTTTAGCAGCTACATGTGCTGAAAGTATCAAAAGCAAAACTATTGTGACTGACGTTAATACTGATGCAACAGTTGTTTAAATGAAAGCATGTGAGAAGTTTAGAGGGGAACCGTCTCCGCCTACACGCTGAACCACTGATTTAATCTTTAACAATTTATTTATCATGTTTTTTTTGTGAAATCTAAATCTGAAGAGTAACTAGTGACTGTAGTTATCAGATAAAAGTAGTGGAGTAGAAGTATAAAGTCGCATCAAATGGAAGTACAAGTACGTCAGAACTGTACCTCAGTACAGCACTGCAGTGAACTTGCTTTGCAGCGCTGGTTTCTTATTGGTCGTTCTGTCTGGACGCTTCGGCTTCACCTTTCAGCCGTTTGACCTGAAGCTCCAGCGGCAGCGGTTGCAGCTGTTGGTTCGGCACATTTCTGCTCTCGCTCTCGACCCTCCTCACGGTAGCCGGCGTTCGGCCCCCGGGGCCCCGGCCTGAGCGAGGCCCTCCTGTTCTCTCCTGGGTGCCTGGTGTCAGCCAGCTGGAGGCCCACGCAGGCCAGACGCTCTGTTTCTGCTCCCAGCAGCCCCCACTGCTCCCTAAACCTCAGGCATCGCCACAAATGGCCGCGGCGGCTGCCAACAAACACAGAGCAGAAAACTGGGAGTCTGACTCTCAGTTTGGCCGCTGCTCGCTGTAAACACAGCCGGCTGTAACGCCGGCGGGGGCGGCACGCCGCTTGACGAAGGCGGGATTCCACATGCTGCTAAATAAATCTGCCTTTTCTGTTGTTGAGGCAGCGGTGATGTCATCGAGCTGTCTGTGGAGCGGCCACGGTGTCAGACCGTGGGCTCGGACGCTCCGATTGGCTGCTGATGGCGTGGGCGGGTTGGTGGAGGCCGCCGTGTCATCACTGTGGGACGAAGCCCAGGGCAGCATGGGAAGTCTTCATCACATAGGTCATCCAGCTCTTCTTCTTCTGTCTCATTTAGACGTTTGTGTTAAACTGTGTTTTTCAGTCTTGATCAGATCTTTCTGAATGTCCCAGATGCTTCTTACAGTGACGCCGATCACGGCGTGCGGGGCCTTCACGGGTGAATCTGCACATGTGACAGGCGGGCTATTAAAAGCAGCAGTGGGCGTCGTGTTGTGGATAATGTCTGTGGTGTCGGTCTAAACCCGGAGAGCTTCACTTGTTATGATACCAAAGTAGAAAGGAATACAGTTCTGGCTCACGTCAGAGGCCTCAGAGTAAGCCGGGGCTTACCAACACTGCCAGAGCGTCTGCCAGCACAGCTCTGTGGTCTCAGTGCAAACGCTCAGCCTGATCACAGACCAGCCGGCTCTGAAACGCAGTTTGTATCGCTCATTCGGCCCAGTGAGACGCCCTGTTCATAGATACAGTCACACTGACTCACTGGCAGCTCAGTCGCTACAAACTCATGTTGTTTCTCCAACTTTGTTCAAACACACAGAACTTTGTTTTAAATAGTTGGAGATGCAGAGCCTAAAGTCCCCAGAAATGTGTAGAAAATACTGCAGAGGACATTTAGAACAACTTGTCTGGCCATGAGCTCATTAAGTCACGGTCCACATGTACCTCATGTTCATGTCACTGGACTGTGGGAGGAACGCGAGGACAAGACGTGAGAGACTTCAGACTGCGGCAACAACGATGCTGATGAATGTGTAGTGACGTGAAGTATCTGAGAGCAGGAACACAACACACAAACATTTTGATTGGTTGGTTTGTAGCAGCAGTCACATTGTCAAACTGCCTTTGGGTGCCAAAGATCCAAATCAGCCGTCGGTGGACGAGTTTCAGTGAGATCTAGGACCAGCTTTCATGTCCGACAGCCCAGAGTCCCGCCGTGTGACGGCCCTCACCACCGGCCCCTCACCACCGGCCCCTCACCACCGGCCCTCACCACCGGCCCCTCACCACCGGCCCCTCACCACCGGCCCTCACCACCGGCCCCTCACCACCGGCCCCTCATCACCGGCTCCTCACCACCGGCCCTCACCACCGCCCCTCACCACCGCCCCTCACCACCGGCCCTCACCACCGCCCCTCATCACCGGCTCCTCACCACCGGCCCTCACCACCGCCCCTCACCACCGCCCTCACCACGGCCCTCACCACCGCCCCTCATCACCGGCTCCTCACCACCGGCCCTCACCACCGCCCCTCACCACCCCTCACCACGGCCCCTCACCACCGCCCCTCACCACCGCTCACCACCGGCCCCTCACCACCGGCCCCTCACCACCGCCCCTCACCACCGGCCCTCACCACTGGCCCCTCACCACCGGCCCTCACCACCGGCTCCTCACCACCGGCCCCTCACCACCGGCTCCTCACCACCGGCCCTCACCACCGGCCCCTCACCACCGGCTCCTCACCACCGGCCCTCACCACCGGCCCCTCACCACCGGCCCTCACCACTGGCCCCTCACCACCGGCCCCTCACCACCGGCCCTCACCACCGGCTCCTCACCACCGGCCCTCACCACCGGCCCCTCACCACCGGCTCCTCACCACCGGCCCTCACCACTGGCCCCTCACCACCGGCCCTCACCACTGGCCCCTCACCACCGGCCCTCACCACTGGCCCCTCACCACCGGCCCCTCACCACCGGCTCACTCTGCTACCACTGGAAGTTTCTTCTCAGACAGAAAAACAATAAAAAAGCAGATGAAAGCACAGCCTTCAGGGTTTTGTTGCAACGACCCTCTTTGGTCTGGTATGACCGGTAGCTTGTGGAAGCTAACATTAGCCAACTTTAGTTAGATGTTTCTGTGTAACATTACTGAGGCGCTTCACGGACTTCTTGTGCCAGCGTTACACTGTGTCTCAGCATTTACTCCTATATCCTGTATTTACACTGTTCAGCAAATGTTAAAAAAGCGTTCTTTAAAGCTCAAGGAAATAAAAAGCATTGCAACAAGACAAAGTAAAAAAAGGTTTATTCAGGATACTGAAACATGACGTGTAAATAAGCCCAATAAGAAGAACAGGACAGTAAAATTGCTTTGCAGAAAAGAAAAAACATCCAGAATTCATAGAACCTCATTTCAAGCCAGGCCAGTGTTTCTCTGCTAACATACGGAGGTGTTTTTGTGGATAAAACCAAGTGTAACTTCTGTTTTGTCATGAGCGAGCGAGCTTCTTGTCCATCTTTGCTACTAGCAGAGGGATCAAGACCAAGTCCACATGACCAACAAAGCCGACACGCTGCAGCAGGTTCAACATCTGGTGGAAAAACTGAAAGCAGAGGAGTGGAGGCTGTCAGAGCAGCACATTAACGAACATGGTGTCACAGTCACATGCCACACGTGTTCAGCTGTCCATATACTTGTGGCCATGTTGTGTAGGAAGAGAATAGGACAGAAGGAGGGAAGGCAGATGAGAAGGAGACGAGTGTATCAACTATGTGAAGTGTCCCTGAATGATGGATTACTAACAGACCTTTCAGGCTTTGGCAGTAAATCTTTATTATCCCTGAAGGCAGTTTGTGGTGGAAACTGTGTTAGTTTGTCATTAAAGTCTAATAGTTTGTTCTCGTTGAGAGAACACAATGTTACATCTGGATATTTACCCACTTTTACCATCGATTAGTGCAGAAAATGCCATCAGCTTGTTTTCATAACCCAGCCCTGATTCATAATCTCAGTTGTTTATGTTCTGCTGCTTTATTACTTGTTTTACTTTTTTGGGCAATAAGTCAAAACTCTCAGACTGGCCACCAACATGTCCAACACGCTTGTCTGCAGGCAGAACTGCTGCACTGAGCACGTGCAGACCGGATCGTCTGTGCCGCAGTGGGAGCAGGGCCCCTCAGGGCCTCGCACCTTTCACACCTTCCACCTGAGACGATCCCAGACTGTCCTCCAAGAAAAACAACAGCGTCAGTCATTAAAAATGACGTCTACTCACCCGACAGGGGAACTCCAGTGGCTGTTATAGAGCCACAAAGCCGTGTGAGGAGGAGGTCCTGAACCAAGTGGTTCTTTTATCTTTATTTCATTTTTTTCTCCACGTATCTCCAACTGTGTCCTCGGACAGAAGAAAGGAGAATTTCAGAGGCGGGACGACTGCATACCGTCATGGCTCCCAGATGCACGATTCAGAAACCGACAGGATAAGTAAAAGAAAAAAAAGACGAAACTCACAAACCAGGCAGGCAGATGAAAACAGGCAAACTGGGGGGCAAAGGTCACCATGGGCAGGCAGAACAGAAGGCTGGAAAGCTGGGCCGGTATATATACTGCAGGACTGAAGGGGAGAGTGGAAACAGGTGTGGGGGGGCAGAGGTCAGGTGATGGGGAATGGCGGGAAAAGGGGTTCCTGCAGTTCAGGATCTGGAATAACGGGAGCGTTAGTGTGTGGCAGGGAGTTTGCTGGCGTTCTGACACGTGAAAAGTCCGTTCGTCTAACCGACGCAGTTAGACGAAGATGTTTCCGCGCGAGTTGACAATGTGGGAAATAACAGCAAAGAGTTTTAGAGTTTCAAAGATCAGTCAGAGGCTCAGCTGGACGCAAACGCAGAAACACTCCCATAGTCGAGCCCGGCGCGTCCGCCGCTAGCTCACAGGTAACGTCTGTGCCGTCGGCACGCTGGCTGCGTGGGGGGAGGAAACTCAAACGGTCCAGCAGTCAGATCTGCACAAATGACACGAGGTGAGATTCGCTTCACTTTCTGTCTGACATGCAACAAAGGTCCCAAACAGGACTCGAACTGTGGACATTACGGTTCATGGTTGGTCTTAACCTCTAAGACACGGCAGTGGCCACGATGTCCTCAAGCCTCACTCCAAACTACAAATCTTACTGGCTCAGCTGAAATTAAAGAGCACCACACATGAACTCGGTTGGTTAAGATTTCGGAAAGATGACGTTCCTACAGAAGAGAACTTGGGACATTGTTGATACTTCACTTTGCTGCCTAACATGATCATATTACATTTCTGCACATAATTATCTTCCCCTAAAAATGCACGAGGTTCAGTTTGTGCAAAAATAGTGTTTTGTCTGCTGCTTTGCATCCCATCATATATAACATCAAGGAAACTGTAAAAAAGGTGCTGTTCTCGGATGAAACAGTGCACATCAGCATATATTTCAGAACCAGCAGAACCGCCCGAACTGTGACTCCTGAAGCAGAAGAGTCACATGTGAAGTTAATTAGTTGCAGATTTGGTTGTAAAAGACAAACTGTGCTGATTCCCTTTTAAAAGGTTTATCATAATAAGTGAGCAGTCAGGACTCTGATCCTGTGAGTTCAACACCAAGTTTCAGTTTAAATTCCTCACAGAGAAGTTTGTCAAACTGCCCGCGAGAGTTTCAGCAGCATCTGGACCCCCCAGACCTCAGCGAAGGAGGGGCTGCTGGGAAATCTGCCAGCTGGAGGCCAAAGCAGCATCTCAGGAGGTCTGAGAGACAACAGCTCCCAGCCAGAGGACTCAGGAGACAGAACGCAGCAGAGTCCAAAGCTCTGCAGACTGGAAACACCTCTGTCCTGTCTGTCCTCTTCTGTCCTGTCTGTCCTCTTCTGTCCTGTCTGACCTGTCTGACCTCTTCTGTCCTGTCTGTCCTCTTCTGTCCTCTTCTCTCCTCTTCTGTCCTCTTCTGACCTGTCTGTCCTGTCTGACCTCTTCTGTCCTGTCTGTCCTCTTCTGACCTGTCTGTCCTGTCTGACCTCTTCTGTCCTGTCTGTCCTCTTCTGACCTGTCTGTCCTCTTCTGTCCTGTCTGACCTGTCTGACCTCTTCTGTCCTGTCTGTCCTCTTCTGACCTGTCTGTCCTCTTCTGTCCTGTCTGTCCTGTCTGTCCTCTTCTGTCCTGTCTGTCCTCTTCTGTCCGTCTGCCCTGTCTGTCCTGTCTGTCCACTTCTGCCCTGTCTGTCCTGTCTGTCCTCTTCTGTCCTGTCTGTCCACTTCTGTCCTGTCTGTCCACTTCTGCCCTGTCTGCCCTGTCTGACCTGTCTGTCCTCTTCTGTCCTGTCTGTCCACTTCTGCCCTGTCTGTCCTGTCTGTCCTCTTCTGTCCTGTCTGTCCACTTCTGCCCTGTCTGCCCTGTCTGTCCTGTCTGTCCTCTTCTGTCCTGTCTGTCCACTTCTGCCCTGTCTGTCCTCTTCTGCCCTGTCTGTCCTGTCTGTCCTCTTCTGTCCTGTCTGTCCACTTCTGCCCTGTCTGTCCTGTCTGTCCTCTTCTGCCCTGTCTGTCCTGTCTGTCCTGTCTGTCATCTTCTGTCCTATCTGTCCTCTTCTGCCCTGTCTGCCCTGTCTGTCCTGTCTGTCCTCTTCTGCCCTTCAGCCGCGATCAGTGGATTCACTTGCGGAGGTGAAGTTAATCTGGGCTAATCTGGACAAGTTCAACTTTAATGAACTTTGACAAGCTAAGTGACATCGTCCACCACCAGCAGACCGTCCTGTCAGTGTTGACCTTTGAGGAAACGGAGAGCACGAGAGTCATAGCTATCGTAGCTTATTAGCTCTGTGTCACCAGCCAGTTTTATTTAGTCCTGCTGAAGATGAACAAATGGAACAGTACAGAGAAAGTAGAAAAAAGCTCAGAGAGCTATGTGACTGGCTAGCATGTTAGCGGTTAGCTAGCCAGCTACAGTTATTTACCAACCAATCCCTGTGAGTAGTTACTACATCACCAAGCTTCTAGAAGCACCTCTTTCACGAGGATGTATGGATGAACCTCGCTGTACACACAGTGAAACCAGGCCTTTATCGTGTCCCGTCGTGTCCCGACCTTCATTTATTTACTTTCACTTAACCTTTATTTAAACAGGAAAAATGTAAATCTCTTTAAAAGTGTATTGGTTAAGATAGGCAGCAACAACAATAAGTTACAGACAAACATCATAAGACGGACAACTCAAAATGCCACAAAATCAGAATTAAACAGAAATGCAATTATAAAATCACGTATAACACTTGTAACATGTAAAAGACCTGTCGTGACTTGTTATGTCATGCAAGGTGGGAAATTATTGCGTATCATCTGTGTAGAAATAAGAATATATTATGTCTATTAATCATGTGTCCAAGGGGAAGCATGTAAACAGAAGAGGACCCAGAATGGAGCCTTGGGGTACACCACCACTGCACTACGCTGATGAGAAAATGGAGCTATAGAAAAATGATTATTGAGTAGATTGAGTAAGGCTGCTTTATGCACAGTGTGATATACAGTATTGATGACATTTGAGTCCAGAAAGGAAAAACATTTTCGGGCTGACAAATGGAACATTTTGATGTGTGATCCGCCCTTTACGTGTTTCTGTGACATCAAGATTTGGGTGGAAACCCAGTTTGTCTGTTTTGAAAGCGGACACCTCCTGTCAGTTTGTGTGTGTGTGTGTGTGTGTGTGTGTGTGTGTGTATGTGCGCTTTGAACACAGGGAGGAGTGTGTGATCAGTATCAGCAGTGACATCACTCCGTCTTGATGTTGTGTTTGTGTTCAGACTGTTTACATCTGAGCCGCTCTCCAGACACACTGTCACTCTGGGTGTTCGGCTGTGTGATGATCAGAGATGGTGACTGGGGGGCAGAATGAAGCGACCGCAGAGTGTCTCCACCCGCCTGGAGACGCCTCAGCGGGATGACGTCGTGTTGGACATGTTGGCTCCGCGATGCAGCTCGTTGATCAGCAGAGAAGGAGGTCGGCGTTGACAGAGACGGTCCTTTTGAAGGTTTCTCACTGATCCTCTGGTCCACAGCTGAGTCCTGGTGGTCCAGAAAACCAGCATCTACATCTCTTTACAGTTGTCATGTTTACAAATCCAACTTTAACCAAAGTTGTCTTTGGACCCTGGGTTTTGGCCGTAGGCTGCAGAGTGTGCAGATCCTGTCGACACTCAGCAGTGAAGCCCTGTAAAGACAACTGTGACCAAAGAAGATATTTATCAGAAGTTTGTGTGTGTATGTGGGGGGGTCGGGCATCCTGGCAGAACTGGAACTGAGTGGAAGAAAAGTAATTTATGCTTCGTTGTCCTCTGAATATATACAGTAATTATGTTACAATTGTGTTGATGCTACATGTGTATTATTTTTGACAGTAAATAAACAAAAATCCACCAACTGTGCATGTCGTATCATGACAGCAGCAGAAATAAGAAATGAACTGGAGGCGATAAAATGATTTAAATTCAACATGCAAAACAATTATTAACACGAACAGGTGTTAAAAGTTGTCTGATTTTGAAAAACCAAATATATTTATTAAAACGTGGTTTAAGTAAAAAACTCTATTAATCTGAATCGCAATTCACCCGTACCAAGTTGCCTCCACTGCTGCTGCTCTTAAAAAGGTAAATCTTCGTGTTAAAATCGTACTTATTTACAAGTTAAAAATCAGTTTTCTCTACGAGTCAACTTTGTCTTCAGTCTTTTGTCTTTATTCTTGATTCCAAACTGGTTGATTTGTGTTTTATGAGGAAAAGATTTGAGATGTTTTAAGCTGTTCTTGTTCAAAGGGTGAACCGCAGAGAGTTAAACAGGATATTCTGCGTTACATGTTTTTGACACTTGAGACGCCTAAATGCGTCACGGTCTGACCAAGTGTTGCTCTGAACCTGTGGACAGACGAGGTGCCCTCGTCCACCAACGGGACCAAAAAGATTTAACTGGCTGTTGAAAAATGATGCACATCATTAGGCGGGAACTCTGTTCAGCCACATTATTTTCCCCTCTCCACGCTGCCAGGAATACGTTTAATTAACATTTTGTTCTTTTTTAAAATTCAAATTTAAAGATTTTCAGTCTTTGCAAAACTAAAACCCATCATGTGTCATTTGTGTGTATTTGTAGGATCAGGGGCCACGTCGTATCGCTGGGGGAGAAACCCACTGTATCCTCTAGATCCAGTATTTTAGACTTTTATAGTATTTTAGACTTAATTATTTAACATGAGACTACTTTTAAGCCAAAACAACAACAACACGTGTGTGTGTATGTGTAAATGTATTTCCCCAGTAACACACTGAACTTTTCACAGCGACGAGGCGTCACATCATCACCAACATGGCTGCTGTGGAGTCTTTACACGTTTCTCTCTGAACTTTACTGCCGTGCTTTGTTGTTTCTAAAATCTATTTTCACTGGAAGTTGTAGATTTTTTACAGCGCTGAACGCATTTTATGTCCAATCATAAAGCAGCGCTGCCTGACACCGCTGATAAAGACATGAAAGAGTTTCCTCTGGAGGAAACGAAACCTTCAGTATCGACAGCGTCTCTGTAATTAGTGTCCATCTTCCCTCCTGGGTCAGCTGATCTGAGCAGCGACAGCAGCTTGTAGAAACCACACAGCAAAATCACCAACATGTGAAATCGAATCGGCTGTTTATTTTCTGACAGCTGGACTTTTTGGTTCTATGCGTCGTCGTTTTGGACCCTGGGTTTTGGCTGGAGGCTGCAGACTTTCTAAAGGATGAACAGCTACGTAAGCCCAGAGGGACAAACATGATTAAAGCCAACACTGACAGTTTGTAACATATAAAGGCTGAGTAGAATCTGAGTGCTTTTATCAACGGGTGCGAGGCTGTGGCTATTTCCTGGAAGCAATACATACATTTGATGTATACACGTACGGCACCAGTGCAGACCAGAGTATCAGTAGAAAAGAGCTGAACCGTCACTTAACTTCAGTGATGGAAGAAGAAGTATTCAGAGCGTTTACTGAAGTTAAGTAGTAACACCACAGTGTAGAAATACTCTGCTACAAGTAAGAGTTGTTATAATGTTACTTGAGTAAAAGTACAAAACTATCAGCATCAAAATGTACTTAAAGTACCAAAAGAGAATAATATATATTACATTGTTGGATTATAATTATTGATGCATTAATGTGTTCATCACTTTAATGTTGCAGCTGCTGAAGATTTTTAATGACTTTATATATAATAATACATCAGAATCTATTAGTTGATTTATATTCTGTATTAATAATCTGAATCTGCAAAGTAACTAAAGTTGTCAGTAAAAAGTCAGATGTGAGATGTGGCGCAGGAGAAGTAGAAAGCAGCAGAAAATGGAAATACTCAAGTAAAGTACAAGTACCTCTAAAGTGTAAGTTAAGTACAGTACTACTGAGTAAATGTACTGGTTACTTCCCCCCGCTGCTTAACTCTCTGGTTAGAGGCTAACTACCTGCATGCTACTGGTTAGCTTGCCTGCTGTAGAAACCTTGCAGCTCCACCTATCATACTTTCTGGTGAGACCAGGTCCTTCTACTACTGCACATCCACAGCCACAACAGAGAACTCCAGGTCAGGATCCAGATCAAAGACAGAAACCAGTTCAGCTCTTTTCTCTGCAGAGTTTCCTTTGTGTTGTTTGTGTGCTCTGCTTTGGTTTGAACTGCTGGATGGTGGGCATGTTGGGATTGGCTGGCGCTCAGATGGGTGTGGGTCCAAAAAAAGAAAAGAAAAGGGAAACTAAAAGCTCTGACACAGCTAGGGGAATACTGACATTTAAAAAGATTGTTTGCAGGTTGCAGTTTGACTGTAGTCTGCAGGGAGGCCAAAACACTGTCTGAGCAGGATCCTGAGTGTTTTACAGGATTTCATTCACTTTAATGAAAAACTATCTAGTCTGAGCCTTTAGACAGTTATTATTAAAGCAGAAAACAATTAGAAACACACTCAAAGGTTACGAGAAACACCTGTGGGAGTTCAAATGTTTGCCGTCATGAAACCAGAGCGAACTCTCTGCTGTGATCTGTTCTTCTGAATGGAGGAAAGAAAAGAAAGATTTCCTCAGGATTGTAACAAGCTGTTGTTCAGGGCGTTTTTTTCCTCTTTTCTTTGGTTAACTAACAACTCGGTTAAACGTCACGTCGTATTAAAAGCGCCTTGATCCCGTCCTCCACAATAATGCATACCAGAGTCCTGGAAACATCTCAAGGCTGCCCGTCGGTCCTGGCAGAGCGCTGACGCCGGTGCGTGAGTGTTTGAGCTGTTTTCACTGCACACACATTCCTGAAAATGAGGCTAATACACACTGCAGCCGCTCTGTCTAATGTTCAAATTGCTTATCTTTAAAGGAGAGCCACAAACCGCACGTCTTCCTGCTTTCAACACTTCACATCGTCAGTGAATGATGTTACTATTGATCTGCAGCCAGTGGCCTGCGTTCTGTCTGTCTCTTCACTGACTCAAGCCATCAGCACGTCTGCAGACTGCTGAGCAGCTGATCATTATTATTATTGTTATCATTATTATATGTTGTTCTGTTATGGCACACAAACAGCCCTTAAAAATGCCTTCATAGTGTCTGAATCTGAACATACACAGTTTAATATAAACACAAGTAATATAACACAAAATAAAACGACTACATAGGAATAAATAAATACTAAAATAAAATAATAAACCTGAATAATAATATGAATAAACAAATACCAAATTAAAATATAAATCAATGTAAATACATTAAAATATGATACATAAACAAATCATATGAATACAGAAATTATAAGTAAAAAGTACAAAATAAATAATAAATAAAACTAAAAGGTCCCTCATCTTATCTCCCTCCAAAGCAAGAGTCTATTTTATTTTTTCAACTTTAACTGGTCAGTTAAATATTAAAAGTAATCGCATTTTAAATACGTATTTTAAATATGTCAGATGTAAAAATACTGGGGTCGGAGTATCAGTCAGCATCAGCAGGGAGCACACGTGTGCACAGGAAACCTCCGGCTCTAGTTCTTCGGGCGACACAGTGACCTGAGAAGCAGGTTTATCTTAATGTGGGTCTCCCACAGGAAGCCCAGACCGCTGAGATGTCAACTGAAACACGCTGTGATTAGATGTATGTGTGGTTTGGAGCTGACAGACGGTGAAAACAGCCGCACGCTTTAAATTCCTCACATTGAGATGCATTGAGAAACATTTTGCCCTGGGATCAACCTGCAGGTTTCCAGTCAGGATGGTGAAACTCGTGTTTCTGTCCGCTCCTGTGTGAGGGTTAGATAAAGATTTTGCAGATCATTCCGGTGGTAACAGCAGATTCTGTCGGGAGTCATGAAGAACAAACTCAGTCTTATCTTCTACGGCTGACAACATGTCTGCAACAAAGGGTCGACTCGGCCTTTGTCAGACAAAATGTAGGTTAGCTAAACGTCTGTAGTAACATACACCTCAAACATCAACAGTTAGCTGGAGAGAAATGTGTCGTTTTATTTAATCTAATGTCTGTTTTACTGGTTTCATTTTATTCCCCTATCTTTATTGAGAAAGTACCAGTTTATGACCAAATATCTGCAAAACAACATCTCAGTTTAGTATGTTAGCATGCTAACATTTGCTAATTAGAAGTAAAGTACAGCTGAGGCTGCTGGGAATGACAGTTTTAGTGTGTTTAGTTTATCTAAACTAAGATGGTGAACATTATACCTGCAAAACAGCAACATGTTAGCATTTTCATTGTGCGCATGTTAGCACGCTGATGTTAGCATTTAGCTCAAAGCACCGCTGTGGTGGTTAGTGTTGTTATACACGCTCAAGTGCAACACAATGAATGTCATCCGTTCTGCGGGTCTTTGGTCATAAACCAAAGTATCGGGGAACATGAATGTGTGAACCAGGAGCTGCAGAGATACCACAAAATGTCAACCTCATGGTGGCGCTAGAGGACAAGTCAGAGGATCACCAAAGTCAGTAGGAGTCATTGTCTGGGGAACATGAATGTCTGAACAAAACTTCAGTCCCTCTGATAGTTGTGGAGATGTTTCAGTCTGGCTCAAAGTGGTGGAGCCTCCGTGTGGAGTAAAAGTCAAACTGAACTTTTCCCTCTGAGAAACCTTCACTCGTTCAGACCTCTGGGTTGATCTGAGGTCCAGAGAAACACAATTCACCTGCTAAACTGTTTGTTTTATGGGCTCAGTCACAGTTGAAGCAGGAGTGTTTCCTAAAGTCGGCTGTTTATTGAAGGAACACATTCAGTCAGGGTCTCGCTGTGGTTCACACACATGTAAAAACCACCGCACTTTCTCTCCATTTCATGTCTTTTTCCACCAAAGAGAGACGAGGAGCTCCACTCTCTCCGCTGCCAGGTGCACCTGAGCTTCAGCTAACTACATAATTGGATTGGCTGCAGTGTGTGATTGAATCCTGTTAACCTATTTCCTCTGCTCGCAGCAGGCAGCAGACTCCACCCTTCAAACCATCAAACCATCCTGAGATTCAAGGCTGAAAGTCCACACCGTCAGCCTCGCCGAGGATTATGGGTCATTATGAGCCGTTAGTCCCTCCGTTCTCCAAGCAAACTCTTAATAAGATCAGGTTCTCAGCACCGCCTGACTTCCTGTCTGTGGCTCTCAGCTGCGAGCCCATTGGTTCCTGCTGAAGACGTAAATCTTTAAAAACACCTCACAGATATATAGTTTCATGTTTGAAAAGGCTCAGTAGTTTCCTCAAACAGCTGCTCGCTGTAGCTTTAATCAAACTAACAGCAGGAAACAGTGCATCTGTTGGGGACTACTTTCAGCGGCGGATTATAGTCCCCAACAAATGTGTCAGAATAAGAAAATTCTCAACAATTTAGAAGATGAAACTAGGAAAAAAGTGGCATTGTTACAGTTAATTGATTATTAAACAATTTTTTTGGTTGAAGGACGACTCGTTTCAGCTCTGTAGTGGAGTGAAAAGTACAATATTTACGTCTGAAATGTAGTTGAGGAAAAGTAGAAAGTCTCACCAAAACAGAATTACTCAGCTGAAGAAGCAGAACCTCTAACCTGTCCTGAAGTTCGGTAGTAAATGTACACAGTTACTTCCCTCCTGTGTACATGTGTGTTGGCTTGTTTACCTGCGTGTCTGTGTGTATTTACTTGTGCATATAGACCCGGCTGACTGTGGCAGGTGCTGTGGATTCCCGTCAGAGGGGGAGGCGGAGGGGGGTTTGACTTGAGGCTGTGGTTTGGGGTCTCACAGCTCAGACCACCGTCAGTTTGCTCTGCGGCCTCGGCACCGGCCGGGCGCTCTGAGCGCGCTCTGAAGGCCCTCTCAGTCTCCGGCCACACACTCATCAGACCTGACAGGTTAATGACGGGGTGAGCAGCCTCAGCGAAGAGCAGGGGCCAGAGTCTTAATGAGGGAACACACCACAACGCCACAGCCAACAAACAGGGCAACACTCCACCACTACGTTTCTACTTCTGCATGATTAGAAACTCTCAGCTGTGGTCCAGTTGTGAGGTACTGTGAGTATTTCTATTTTGGGAGACTTTCTACTTTTACTCAACTCTTCTGTTGAATCTGGAATGTGTGAGAATTATTATACTTGAAATGTGCTTCATCGTTCATGCTCCCCTCAGGATGAACTGTAATAACTCTGCTTTTATTATAACTCTGACTTTCCATCTAGCGCCACCATCAGGTCGACATGTTAACGTGCCCGACGCTTTGGTTTTTGACCAAATACCTGCAGAAATATCAACCTCCCATCAGACATCCAACTGTGATTTTTTTTAATACTCAAAAACTTGTACAGAGTTTGGTTGGTGGCTAGTCAAAACTTTCTAAGGTGGGTGGGGCTTTAGACATATTGCCTCAGTATTTTGAAATCCTGCAGCAGCCCTGAGTGTTATTTCTCTAATTTTTATAACATTTTGTAAGTATTAGCAGTAAAATATACTCATGTAAACTGTTGAATGCAGAACTCTGACGTATAAATGTTGAGGTGTTACTGCCTTTATTTAAATAAAGATTTGAGTCCATGTCTCCCAGCTGCACGTGGGCCTCAGCTCAGCGCAGCTGCAGCTGGGAGACATGGTGTTGAGGCGGTGTGTGTTTTCTTGGTTAGTGTGTGAGGTCTGAAGTGGTGAGCGGGCAGCGCTGGCCGAAGCCCCGACTTGTTTATCCATAACTGCTTCAGACAGAGATGGTTGTGTCTCGCTCTTTTCGTGGCGGCCTGACTGGCCTCACTCAGCTGCCTCTGCTCTCATCTCAGGCCTGTCACTATGACTGATGGTCACTTTACAAATGGGGCATTTCCCCCACATGGCCCCACTGAAACAAACAGCGCAGTGCGGGGCCCCTACCAACCTGCCACACCTGCACTGAAATCATCACGCTCAGGCTGAGCACGTTCAAGACTCGAATAAAGTCACCGAACACAGTACTGCACGTTTGTCAATTTGTGCATGAGGAAACTCAAATAAAAACACCAGACATACACACGAAGCACATACTGTTGCTGCCGATGGCTGCAAATAAAGGTGTTCCACAAGGATCAATATTAGGTCCTCTGCTATTTACTTTATACATAATGTCAACAATGTTTACCAACTTAACTAACTTCTTAACGCTTTTAAAATGCTTGAAGTTGGAAAAGTTGGTGTATTGATAAAAGAAAGATGTGTGAATGTTTGAATGACATCTGGTGTTGCATGGCAGCTTTTTTTAAGACAAAGTTGTCAAAAGTACAACAACTAGCACCACAGCTTTAAAGAGGCAATGAAAATCTAGAGATGGATCCAGTGGGCAGCGAATCAGGAGGAAGAGGTCACTCAGCTGGATAATGGCCTAAAAAAGCTACCAGGGAACACAGCAGATGTATTAAACTGGGCAGAAACTGGGCGGATTAAACCCGGCGGTAACCCACAAATTGGTTGAACCCAACTAACAGAATCGATTAAAATCTGCCAAATTGATGTTGTTTGACATTCAGTTTGAGGGACATCAGAGTAAATCACGTCTGATCGATCAATAATGTGGCTGCTGGTCGATCAAATGGATTCTTGGCAGGAATTCTGGCCGTCTGTCTTCAGTTTGAGCTGTTCAGAGATCTGATTTCCAACATGTCTGCTGTCTGTTAGAAACTGCAGTGAGCTTGAGTTCATATTATTGCAGTAGTATTTTACATGTTGTGGCTTCTGTAAGTGCAGTCAGATCATCTGCATCTTCTCAAGCTGGAATTCTGCTTCTGCAGCGACACATGAAAACGTCTCTGTGAACCGATGCAGAGAAGGGTGTTATGGGTAACCGCAGGTCGCAGAGGCTCACAAAGGAGCCGACGTGCACAGCTCTGAAATCTACGTGTTGTGCGGACCTGCGCGCCCAAGAACATACAAGTATAAAAGACACGCCATGCAACAAGGACAACAGATGTAAACCCCCCACATATCATGACACACATGTCATCACCTGAAGACAACTGAGCCAGCTCCATTCGCTGAGGAAGAAGTGATTGAAAGCTAGTAAGTGGACCTTTGAGTTGAGCTGTCACATACTGTTCCTAAAGGTCAAGAATGAACGTGGATGTTCATGTCATCGTCTCAATATGGCAACAATTTCTGCCCCAAGACAAATTTTATTAGTAGTTTCAGATCCTGTCTACACCATAATCAAAAAATACAACATGTCAAGTGTTGTTTTTAATCACATTTATGGTCCTCATATAGAGAGGAATCCATATTAGCAGCCTGTCTGTGAGTCATGTTGCTGTTGTGGTGTTGTGGTTACAGGCGCAGGGCGAAGCTGTCGCCTCCATGGGCGTGTTTGGTCGCTCTCAGGAAACCGGCCAGGCTCAAAGTCATTTAAAGAAGTGTGTAAAACACTAAATGAGCTCTGGTTTAACAAACCGCTGCAGGCTGCTGATGGCTACTGGGGGAGGGGGGAGGGGAGGCAGGGTGCTAAATACTCCTGAACCCACTCACCCCTTCATCACCTGCAGAACATCAGCTGTTCACTACTACAACTAACAAAACTTAGCAATGTCTGACATTTTAACACTTCTTTCCACCTGATGGGGTTCAGGTGCAGGAGGTTCGATGATTGCATAACATGCTCACATTTAGCAACATGCTAACATTTAAAGTGCAAGCTAAGAAATAATGAAGGAAAACATTTATATTAATTTCATGGAATATTAATAATAATTTTGTGGGTTTTTTTTAATTCTCAAAAAATTGTACAGAGTTTGGTTGGTGACTAGTCAAAACCTTCTACGGTGGGAGGGGCTCTGCGAACTTTAGACATAATGCTTCAGCATTTCTAAAATCCTGCTCCAGCCCCGAGTGCTATAGCTCTAACTGTGGGGATTATTTATTATATACACTCCCTTCAACACTTTTTCTGGTCCTTTACACTTATTTTAGCTTTTATATTTTATATCCACTTTTGTACTGAATTTATCTTAGTGTATTATATTTTGATTTGCACATCTCTCATTTCTTACTAGAAATAATTGTCTCGTTGCGGACTTATTTTATTATTATTTCTATTTCTATTCTATTAGTACTTCTCTTCCTGTGTGCACTGACGTGACAGCGAGCAGCTGTAACGAAAGAGTTTCCCCTCGGGGATCAATAAAGTATTTCTGATTCTGATTCTGGTGTAGCTCACTTTAGCTACTAGCTTAGCTTCACTCCTACATTCCTCTTTGCACTTTCGTCTAAAAGATCTTTCTATAGTTTAGCGTTTTACCGACTGCTTTTCTGCAGCTGTACATTTCACCTGCATCTGAGCTGTGAAAGTTCAGGAGGCTTTTATTTTGAAGCAGCTACAGGAAATGCATTTGTCCCTGAGGTTTGCGGGGCCTTGTGGTCCATTCGAAGATATTCAGCGCTGTTTCATCAGTGGATCTGTTTTAAACACTGCAGGGAGAAACACAGTGTGTGAGTTTACATGCGCATTAGTATCCCGGTTTTGATCTTATTCGTGATGTTTACATGGAACATAAGAAACCTGGTTATTCAGCTCCCTGTTTACATGATTCTAACAGTATCCAGGTTTCTGATCATCTGTGTGCAGGTGAGTCTTGATTTCTCACCATCTCAGTTACGATGTTCTGTACCAACAAAGACCAGGATCAGGTGTTTATATGACACAGTATCCCGATTGCTATCGGAGTACTCCAGGTAGCATATCCAGGTTTCTCAAAACCGGGATATGATGTTTACATGTGCAACACACAAGCGGGACGATCCGATAAACGATGCCTGTTACTGTGTCCTGTCTGTTCAAAAACAGAGGCCCAGTTTGACCCCAGGATACTTAGACCTGATCCAGAATGTGTTGTTAATGAGCAGTGATACACGTCATTTCTCTCCTGTGCTGCTGCTGCTGCTGATGATGATACAGCAAACGATCAGATCCGGTCACATTGAATCCAGACTTACTGACACACAGACCTGAGACCTGCAGCAATACAACAGGACCCTACAGGACCTGATTATTTGGACCCAGCCTGGGAACCCATGAAGACCTCCAGCATGCATTTTGAGGTTGGCATGTCCTGGCGTGGGTATCCCAGTCCTGTGTGCTTCATTACACAGGGACCACACATCCATTTACTTTGCTCACCCAGATTATCTGCTGTCATGCGATGCTGCAGGTCCAGTCAGCCATCATCTGGACTCTGGAAACAGGAACGTTCATCAAACTGTCTTTTCAGTAACCCATGTAAACCTGTACAATCAGAAATGCTCAGATTATCATGTAAAGGTGTGACACTGGACTGGAGAGCCTCTGTATAAGCAGTATTAGTGTTTCTGTCTGTCAGGTCACCGTTTCTCTAAACCAGAGCTCTGCTGACTTTTCTCCCCTCTTCATTACAAACTGGGCCACTCTGCAGAGCACATTTAGAAACTCCACCGCAGACCAGGCGACTGTGTGACTGTGGTTAGGCACCTTTAAGAAGAGGATGATAAATCGCCTTTTAATTGCTTGTAAACGTGTAACTGGGCTTGGCCGGCTGCCCTCGGTGCTGATTGCTGTTTGGAGTGGAGAAGCTCTGCAGAGCTCGATGCTGAGGCTGCACATCAGGTTATAAAGTGAGAGAAGTGTGCAGTATTTCAGAGAGGCCTGCATGGATACCACTCTGACTTGTCTGTTTGTGGTGGTATTATGGCAACTTAACATGTTGCATATTCACAACTCCTCTGCTTCTAATTATATTATTCTCTGCCAAACATTTTACATTCTTTCATAACACAACATGACTGCACATGAAAATCATGTTTTCTGAAACTTGAACTCCACCCAAAACATAGAAATGCCCCCCAAAATGCCAAATGCAATAATATTCAGCACAGTTGGACCTTCGTGTTGAGAGTGAGCGACGTGTCTGATTGGCTCGTTGTAACCTCCTACATTACATTTTTACAAGATTGTTTCTAGGAGGTCTTATGTATTTGCAGTATTTGCCTGGATTTGTTGATGAATGATGTCACAAACTGGCTCAGGGAATGTGTCCACACGAGAGATTCACCTAAAACAAACATCAGTTATTAAAACTAAAGCCAACCCCACTGAACACTGTGCTGCGGGGATGGGTGGATGGATGGGTGGGTGGATGGATGGGTGGGTGGATGGATGGATGGGTGGATGGATGGGTGGGTGGATGGATGGATGGGTGGATGGATGGATGATAGATGGGTGGGTGGATGGATGGATGGATGATAGATGGGTGGGTGGGTGGATGGATGGATGGGTGGGTGGATGGATGGATGGATGGATGGATGGATGGGTGGATGGATAGATGGATGGATGGGTGGATGGTTGGATAGATGGGTGGATGGATGGTTGGATGGGTGGATAGATGGATAGATGGATGGGTGGGTGGATAGATGGATAGATGGATGGGTGGATGGTTGGATAGATGGGTGGATGGATGGTTGGATGGGTGGATAGATGGATAGATGGATGGGTGGGTGGATAGATGGATAGATGGATGGGTGGATGGTTGGATAGATGGGTGGATGGATGGTTGGATGGGTGGGTGGATAGATGGGTGGGTGGATGGATGGATAGATGGGTGGATGGATGGATGGATGGATGGATAGATGGATAGATGGATGGGTGGATGGATAGATGGATAGATGGGTGGATGGATGGATGGGTGGATGGATGGATGGATGGATGGATAGATGGGTGGATGGATGGTTGGATGGGTGGGTGGATAGATGGGTGGGTGGATGGATGGATGGATGGATGGATGGATGGATGGATGGATGGATGGATGGATGGGTGGATGGATGGATGGGTGCTGTGGAAGAAGGTGATGCCGTGTGGATGTCAGCCGCAGGAAAGAAACGACAGCGTGAGCACATGAGCCAGCTTTTAGCCCCAGGTGATCTAGATCAGCTGACGACCCTCCCCTGTCTACCTGCTGAGGTTGAACGGGGCAGCCGGTGCTCATCACACGTGTCCATCAAAGTGTCCTGCAGCTAAACAAAGCAAAGTTCACAAAGCCCCGCCTTCACCAGATACACACAGAAGCACTGAAACACAAGTAGCAAAAAAACACTCCTCAAAACGAAGGCAGCTCATGTTGGATAGAAGATTAGTACAACGCTGGAAATCTGACCTGCTCTGAGTTATTGGTGTTGGTAGATAAAAGAGTTAGCATTCAGATTTGCCACAGGACTGATAATGTTTTAATAAGCTGAAGGCTTTGTTGTTTCAAGAGGAACTCTACAGTAAATCTTACTAATTTAATTATATTTCATTGGATGACCCCCGAACCGTGGTCCACTCAAGGATAAAAGACAGTTGTCAGGGGAGCTGACACCAAAATATGTTTGGAGGGTGCTGGAGCTGTTCGGGTACATCAGACAAACAAAGACAGGGCAGGAGATTGATCAGCAGTTGTATTTACAGCATGATGTAATACAGGTCGACATATGCTTATGTAGCATATTCAAGTTAACTGTTATGTGTCTACCTGTGAGTATAGAATGCATTTTTCTAAATAACTAATCAGATCCTCCTCCTTCATTGGTGCGAGCAGCAGCAGCAGCAGCTCCAGGCCTCAGCCCTCACCCCCAGTGTTGGCCCTCTCTGGTATGTAAACAGTGCGTTAGTCAGCGGCCACAGTGATCCAAAGTTTCCAGAGCTCAATGGGGAGAGCCTTGCCACCAGGGGCGTCTGACCAGATGACTAATAAAGGTGTCATTAAGCCTGTTGATTTTCAGCTCCTCGGGCCCAGGTAGACCTTGGCAGGTTGTTGTTTATAGTCTGGGTCCGAGGGGGGAGGAGGGGGATCACATCCTCAACTTTTCAAGAGGGCAAGCAGTGTCCGACCCTGAATCAAGGTGTCATTAAGTGTGTTGATTTTCACTGTAGCTTTTCCACTGTACAGTCAGTCGGTCGGTAGGTAGAGCCTGGCATGTGTCGGCCTCTCAACCTTTCAATAATTATGTTAGCTTTAAGTTTGGGGGGAAAAAGTGACCGGTTGTTCCTGGATGTAGAGCGAAACATCTCCCTGAAGGGTGGACTCTCGTCCCTGATTGGCTGCCGGCTGCCCAGATGAGATGATTCAGCTCTGGTCTCCGCTCGCCCTCCTGATTAACTGACTTTTCATACAATTACTCGGGTAACAAGTGACTCCAGGGTGTGGGCGGCCTGTTAGGACTGGTGATGTTGAGATGACATTACTGATCAGCCGGGGCGTGAGGTTAGAGGCGAGGGCCGCCAGACATGCTGACCGCAGCTGTCATCAGCAACTTGCTCTGAGGTCTTGAATAAATTCAGAAAGAACAAGGAGTGAATTGTAAAGTCAGTCATTGTTATAAGAGGAATTTGTTGTAGCCTACGAGTCATTTAATGAACTCTCCACAAATAAGTCATTTGTTATGTTTGGTAAGTATTATTGGGCTGGATGGTTTTTAGATTTCAGAGGCCTAAAAGCTTTGACAGCAACCCCTGCAGGCCAAAATGTTCATTACACACAAAATACAAGTGTTGGACTGAACAAGAAACCTCCTGATGAGCTGCTCTGAGGAAGAAGCAAGTTTCATGGGTGTCATGGGGTGATTCAAATCAAAAAGTTCTCAGTAACTGACATAAACATTTGACCCGTGCATTGTGCAAGTGTAGATTTCAGCCTGGTTGTGGCACTGAGGAAAGGTCAGGACACCACCAACAGCATTAGGACTAATCCTCTGGGTGCAGAAATATCCACTATTTGCAAATTTGCTGGAAAACTGGCCAGTAGTTGTTGAGATATTTTGGACACTGGTACAGAAGGACCACCTAACGTGACATCCTCAGGCTGCTCCTGGGGCAACAACCATGTTAATCAGCTTTTCAGTGTGCGGCACAAGGAGTGTATGAATATGATTCAAAAACCTTTGTATGGTGTATTTCAGCACACACATTTGCTTCGTTAACCAAAAGCAAACCATAACCTTTGAGAGAACATAGATCTGTAGAGACCAAAACAAAGGATGCTATCGTATTAGCTTTGTTGCACCGTCCGGTATTACATAACCATGCTCTACTGGAGCGTAAACTGCTCCACAGCAGAGGCATAGTTTGTAGTCAGTAGAGACAGTCCAAAGTACAAATACGTCTCATGAATAAACTTTGTGACCAAGCTCAACAAACACAAAAGTTTTTAAGTCTCGATTTCAAGAAACTGAGTTTGAGCAGACGTCGAGTTTTCTGGGAGTTTGTTCCAAATATGTGGTGCAGAAAAACTGAATCCTGCTTCTCTGTTTTTAGTTTTTCTAAGTCTGAGTCCTTTTAGTCTTGTTATATTTTTGGTGACAGGCTAATCTTGTAATTGTCCTTGCATGGATGCTAAAATTCAAGGTAAGCACTGACTTTTAATCATTCTTCTGTGGCACCAAAAACAATTATTTCTCTTTTATCTTTGTCTAACTGGTGGAAATTTGGGACATCCAGACATTCATACATTTAATACTCATGGATTGTATTTGATCATGTCAGGTATGTAGATATCGAACAGCAGAGGCCCGAGAATAGATCCTTGGGGAACTCCAAATGGCAGGTGTGAGGAGTCACAGGTGGAAGGTTTTATTCATCCAAAAATGAAAGAACAATTTATAAAATATGCAACACAAGTTCTGGGCCCATAAAGGAGGTCAACTAAACAGAACTAAACTCAGACAGGATGTCCCTCCAGCAGCTCTGGTCAAGAAATAGAAATTAGAACAACTTAAGATAAACTTAACTAGAGACAAACTAAAGTGTGACAGTACAGAAGTTAACTAAATGTGCAACAAATAGAAACTAATGAACAACACTAAATAAACTGAGTATGATGTATGAAACAAAAGCTATGAGTCATCATTTATCTGTTTGATCTTATGCACATTCACATTGCACATCAGCAGAGGGTCAACGAACTTAAGTGTAAACTAACAGAAAACTAAGGTGAGTGCAGGAGGGTTACCGAATACATCCCAGAATCAGGTCTGAGAGGCAGAAAAATACTAGTCTACACCCAACTTATTACTCCTGAAATAATTAACTATATCTATAGTTTAATAGACATCATACAGTATAAGGATCCATTTAAAACAGCATATTGCAACCAAGGGTAGCGTGGAAGTAAGGAGTAGAAGAAAATAAGAAAAGTGCAGTCCTTCAAATTATAATATTTTGTGTGTTGTTATACTAAAATGTTTTCTGATGTGTCATCTGAACATGAACTTGTTGAAAGAAATGAAGGCCAACCTCAGGTTGTAAATACACAGAAGAATGTTCCTCAGCTACCACAGTGGAAAATGCCATCATTTCATCTTCCCTGCATATCCCGAATGGCTCAATCTGTTACAAATCAGTGACTAAAAACCGTAATATGTGCAGCAGAGGGTTAAACAGTTGTGTGGCAGCAGGTGCGGTCAACACATCTCATCCAGAAATTAACAAACGGTGGGAACATTTGTCTCTGGTGAACAAATCAATAAAGTTGAGCAGTTTGTTTGGAAAGTCTCTGTCTGATTTCTGTAGCCTCGACACAGTGTACCAGAGGAAATCAAGTGAAACTGACACAAAAAAGGTACCATAAAGTAATTTTATCCGAAAAAGTGAAGTGACTGTGTACCTTTTCCTGCCCTCATACCTCATTTTGTTGGGATTACAGTCTGTTTGAAGTCAGTCTTTCCTCAGGATTATAGTGGTTTCACCACCTTCTGGCTGCTGAGAGCCCCGGCACTCGGACAGTTACAGCCTGTGACACTTTTACACTCTGAAAAGCCAAAAAGCGGCGAGAAAGAGAGCAAAAGAGTCGACTTCTTTAAGTGAAAGTCGAGTACATTTTTCTTGTGCGGACCGAGGTTTGTGTGTGGACATTTATTTGACGTGTCACGTCATCGGCAGCCATGCCAAGCAGCCTGGCCACCCCTGCAGCCGACTCCAGGGCCATGTTTGAACTCCATGCCATACCTACACTGCTCTTATTCATTTGTGCAATAATTGCTCTGACCTTTGAGAGTTTTCCTTTTTGTGCTTCAAAATATAGGCTCAAAATGTGGAAGATTTCAGGTGCTAATTAAGCAGGGTATCATGGCTCTTTCCCTTCACCGCACTTCATATTTTAGCTAATTTGTCTGCACTTCTGTTCGGGCCCATTTGTGAGTTTGTGTTGAGAAAGTGTGATGTAATGGCTGAATAAAGTAGGAGTGATTCACCTGGATTTGTGAGCTTAAGAAACTTGTATTTTCTTAGCTGCAGGTTCCAGTAGTCGTAAATGGTGTTTGCAGAATGACTAATATTCAATATTGAAACAGTCAGTCAGCTCATTGATGAAATGGTGAGCGAGTATCATTTACCCTGAATCAGGGTAAATAATGGAAAGTATGCAAGTCAACACAGGAAGGAAGCCAGAAAGAGATTCAGTCCAGTTTAGCACTCCTGGTATCTGCTGGCTGTTTGGCTTTCAAACGATTTTATCATCTACTGTTGATCACCTCATCACATGTAAAGATTTATTTATATATGGCACTTTGAAAAACAAAAGTTTCAAAGTGCTTCACAGTTAAATTATTACGTTGAATGCATCCGGCTCCGTCACAGTGAAGCGTCTGTTCTTCAGCAGCCACCTTCTAACAGTTTAGACAGATGAGGAAGAAGTACTCAGATCCTTTACTTCAGTAAAAGTACTAATACCACTCATACAGAAGTATAATCAGCAACATGTTGTTAAAGTGTGACAGTGAGAGTCGTCCCTGTGCAGTAAAACGCTTCCTGTCAGTGTTTTATTATATCTGATGTTTCTGGATTCATATTCCTGCTGCATTCATGTGTGTGTTGCATTTTACTGCTGCAGATGTTTCAGGTTGAGCTCATTTTAACTGCTTTATATCCTGTTGGGTAGTTTAACCTGCAGCAATGCATCATGGTCTATAAGACCATCACGTGTTTGTAGCGTTGCTGTCCTGTGAGAACCACGTATCTCTAAAAAGTCAACTTTTCTGAAAACTGTAATCTGCAAAGTAACTAAAGCTGTCAGATAAATGGAGTGCAGGAAAAAGTGCAGTATTTCCCTCTGAGATGTGGAGTGGAAGTAGAAAGTTGCATTAAATGGAAATGCTCAAGTAAAGTACAAGTACCTGGAATTTATAGCCTACTTACGTACAGGGGTTCAGTAAATGTACAGTCTACCACTGAGTTTCTAGCTGTTTTGCTGACATTCTTCTTGTTTTTCAGATTATAATACACGTTGCAGCTCATTTAAATAACAGATTCTTTCTGGCTGGACTTGAATACGACAAACTTTTGTTGCTTCTAACTTTCATCACTCATTTTAAATGTCAGTAAAGTCGATTAACCTGTATTTATGTTTATTTTGTCTGACGATGTCGCGATCGTAAAATATCCATTTTTATTTTGTATTTGAATCATTTATAGTGGCCTGAAGAGGTGAAACTGTTCAGTTATTCACAAGAAAAGAATCTGACCCCTCAGATCAACCGCTGGTTAAAAATGTTTCTCCGGTCATCAAACTGGCTCCTTCAGTTGTCCTGACTGTTGAGTTTCAGGCATTTTAACCCTTTCGGGTCATTAAAGAGACTGAAGTCACCTGAGGATCGTTGAGGTCGCCTCGATCGCCGTGTGGGTTGGTGTGAAATCGCACTCGGATTCATGAGTTATACTTTTCCAACTCAAATAAGTGCTGCAGTTCATTAAAAGATAACAAATGTTCAAAACTGCTGTATCTTGAAAAGTTAAAGGAATAGTTTAACATCCATGGAAATAGTTTTACTGTCTTTCTTTCTTTTTGAGAGTGAGATGTTCAGTTGGATACCAATCTCATGTCTGCGTGTCCAGTACAGAGCTGGAGTCAGGATGTGGTTAGCGTAGCTTAGCATAAAGAGTGGAAACAGGGGGAAACAGCTAGCCTGGCTGTGTTCAAAGTTCAAAAATACACCAACACCTCTAACGCTCACTGATTAACACGTTGTATCTGGCTTGTTTAATCTGTGCACAAATGCAAATGCGTGGTTGTAGTTGGAGGTGCTGGAACTATTTCTTGACAACCGTGTCTCCCAACCACAGAAGCACAGAAGTACTGGGTGGATGGATACACTGTTAAAAAGTTCCAGCATGTAACTCCCCCTAAAACCAGAGATTGATATCAATGTTCTCATTTCACTCTCCGGAAAGAAAGAAACATTTCCCAAAATGTCAAATTATTTAATTAAGAAACGACGAGTCCCAGAAACCATTGAGCTAAACGTCCAATCAGAGAGCTCCACATTCTGTTGAATCTTGGATTAATTTAGGATCAGTTCAGCAGCCACATTTAAAATCCAGTTTAGACAGTGATGGAAGAAGCACTCAGATCTTTTACTCCAGTAAAAGTAGTAACACCACAGTCTAAAAATACTCCATTACAAGTAAAAGTCCTGCATTCAGAATCAAAAAGTAAAAATACACAAGTATTAGAATCAAAACTTACTTAAAGTATCAAAAGTTAACGTACTCTTTATGCTAAATGACCCCACTCAGAGTGTTATACATATATTCTACATATATTTATGGAATATTATTATTGATGCATTTATGTTAGCAGTATTTTAATGTTGTCAAGGTAGAGCTAATTTTAACTATTTAAAATACTGTTATTTAGTTTAATTTATAAGAATGCTTCGTATTTTTTAAACTGATCGTGTTTTACAATAAACTAGTTACTACAGCTGTAAGATACATTTACTGAAGTAAAAGTATTTCCCTCTGTACTAGTAGAAGTATAAGTAGCATAAAATGGAAATACTCAAGTAAAATACAAGTAAGTCAAAATTGTATTTTGTAAATCCAAAAGTGCAGTGAGGAAATGTACTTAGTTACATTCCACCTCTGACTTGCTTCAGGTTTGACGTTCTTTTAAAGAAAGAACCAGATATTTTCTCACGCAGCTGTTCGTGCTGATGATTGTGATAATTCAGTCACCAACGCTGTCCGGGACTTTTGAAAACCCTGGAAATAAACTCTTCCACAACCCTACGGCAGTGGCCGCTGAGGCTCATGGGTACTGTAGTTCTGAAACAACATAACCGTATAGAACTGTTAAATAATCCCGCATGCATTTCTGTGCTGAGAATCACTGAGGTTACAGGACTAAAAACTCACTTCTCCACTGCGTTCAGTCTCAGAGAGGATTTCGGTGCCAACCCTCTCATCACATTTTGGCTAATAAGGCGACCGAGGGGCCAATCTCTCAAAAAGAGACCTTTACCCATTCCAAAATCATGATTATGGAAAATAAACCAAAACCATTCTTTTAACCTTGTCCCTTCAAAAATACTTCAATTTTTCTTTCACTTATTCCAAACATGGCATCGGGCCTGCATGCTCTCTCCTCTCGCCGGTTGCCGGGCCTTGGAGCTCGGAGGTATCCTGCGGTTTGCCCAGTTGTGAGCTCACTTTTTATTTACTTACTCCCCCCTCCAGCTCCTCCGACGGGACGTCTGGATATGAAGGCCAGGTGAGGAGGTTACCCTGACAGTCTGACGTCTGAGAGAAGCAAAATCTGGTCGCTTTAGTCCCAGTCAGACTTCAGGGAACGTGGCTGAAAGTGCGAGAGATTAACACTCCTACACCAGCATGTTAATGGTCTGCAGTTGTGGATCATAGAATTGCCACCAGCCATTACTGTAGTTATGGCGAATTCAGTCGGGACATAATGAGAGGCATTTGTTTGAGTCTAAAAGGAACAGTCTATTAAAAACAGAGCTCGTAAATACTCCCATGTCCACACCTCTTGAAAAACACAGGCCGAGTCTGACAGAAGATAATAAGCAGTAGTGGAGTCGGTTTTAATAACGTGACCTCCCTCGCCTTCGTTTTTTTCCGCTCGCAGCCACAGAAACCTGCTGCTGGAGTCCAGGCTCACGGCTTCAGGTTGTAAAAGTCAGACAGCTCTTAAAAATGTGGAGGAGGAATGTTTGATGGGTCCTCATCGTCCTGCCTGACCTCATATCTCCATAGGAAAATGTGTAAATGTGGAGCACAAGATGTAGAAAATAACAAAGTACATTTACTCCGGTCCTGAACTTCAGTACAGTTTACAGTATTTCCATTTTGGGAGACTGCATGTCGGAGGGAAGTGTTGTACTTTTTACCGACATTTATGTGACGGCTTGGTCCGGGTCTCGATTTTTAGATTTTTAAAATAGTGCCGATACGAAACTTGAAATCCTCCGAACTAAACAAGAAAACACCACAAGGAGCTTTCTATCCTGTTAAATGATCTTCCTCAACAGATGGAGTCTGCCCAGTTGTCACAGAACTGTAGATGTTCAAATTTTCATTTTATTGAGCGCTTTCAGGACTCGTGTTCATGCTGGTTTAGAAGCGGAGGTTCAACGTTCATTCTTGACCTTGGAAACCGCAAAAAAGTCTCACCACAAGATCCATTTAGTAGCTGTTCTGGAGCTTTCAGTTGTCACTATAACCCAGATTATACTTTCTGTCTCTTATGTCTGCGTGATGTACATCTTGTCATCTGTCCGTGTGGACCGCCAACAGTGTACCATTCATGTAGACAAACGCCTCCGTGCATGCAGAGAACCAAAGTACTAGAAGCAGAACCGCATGTGCGTTTGCTTTAAACATCTACAATGACGTGACTACTGAAGAAAACTACTACGTAATGAACACGCTGGAGAGGTTTGGTTTGGGTCGCTGTAGGCGCAGAAAGGGAAAGATCGTGGTTTGGGTTCAGAAAGGTACTTAGTTGAGGTTCAAACCAAAGTTAGTTAACAGTCGGGGAAGAGTTGGTGAAGCAAACATCAGTCTCTCGTGTCGAAGTCAGACGCTTTACTGATCCATCGAGCTCCTTTAGAACTCATAATGTCACACTAGTTCCTCCTTTACTCAACCACTATCAGTCTTTCCTTTTAAACTGATTAACACAAGAAGAAAACGTTCAAGCAGCAGCGGAACAAAATAAAATAAAGTATTGAGGTTCGTTACCCTGCCGCAGTGACAGGTTTACCGATGGCTTCCCCACTGTATTCTTTCTTCCTTTTCTTTGATCTGAAAGCATGAAAATCCCCCAGAAACGTTTTAATGTGACAGTGGAAGTAAAGTGTTCGCTCTCAGTAACTCCGGATACTTGAGAACTGCTGATGTTTGTGTACTTTGACTCAGATATAATAATAAAACATCGGTCATATCTCTTCTTCTTTGCCTTTTTAACCGATCTGAATGCGTGAAAATCCCAAATACTGCAGACACTCCATCTACTCTCCATCATCAGTAGCCTACTTTTATTTTGGATATTGAGTACATTTTTCTACTAAAAGCGGTTTTATTCCTTGTTATTGCTCCAGAGGAGAGGAGTGGAGCACTTGTAGTCTCTGTGGGGCACATTTACAGTTTTCAGTCTGAAAAGTAACCCGCCTGCTGAGCTGAAAGCACTTGTGTCTTCACGTTCAGTAGCCGCTCTCTTGTTTATTGCTGAACGCGGCTGCTTTTTCACTGGCTTGTTAGACTGTAAGTTTATAATAAAATTCAAATTATGGTAAGGAAAATGTTTACAGAATGTAGCCGGGACTTCACAGCTCCTGACAGAGTCTATATTTATCCAGACTTCACCAAACATCTGGATCTGGTACAGCCGAGAGCAGAGAGGTTGTAAACTTACAGTAGGTGCTACTGTACAGCCTCCACTTATTAGCCCTTGTCTTGTTCCTGAGACTTGGATCGAATTACTCGACCGCACAGTAAAAAGAGAGAAGGAGCAGGCGAGCCTCTGGTCTGAAAATCCCCTGGCAGACGGCGGTCTGGTGGCGTCGACTTCAGCGCAGCACGGCGTTTAAAAACAACACAAACACCCCCCCTCAGCCCACAAGACAAGAGGATTTTGGTGATAATTTCTCCACTATGGAAGACATTAGTCACTTCAGAGCCCACACAGACCTCTGCATCTGATATTTTAGTAAAAGAATATTTGTGCCCCCCCCGGACACTACACGTTACATTAACGTGAAGTCTCCATATCTAACTTGACGCGCTGAACGTTTGCACACTCCTGAGTCAGTATTTTGCACATTCCATCCTCTTCGTTTTAAACACTGTGCAGCTCAATTTAAAAACAGATATTTTACAGATTTTTTATTGTAAACTTCAGTTTTATATTTCAGATTCTTGACTTGCAGGAGTTGTTTATATTTCTTGTCTCTTATGATATTTATCGTGACCCTTTTGCACCAAACACTAAGGCAAATTCCTTGTATGTGAAAATCTACTTGGCCTGATTCTGAAAACGAATCATTTGTTCCGCGACCCGAAGGCCCTGATTTACTGCAGAACAGACGGATGTGCACAGCGTTTTGTTCATTCTACGCTGAGGTGGCAGTTAGCGTGTCATGCTGCACAAAACCTCGACGGTCCGCGCAGATGATAAAACTCAAAAGTTTCATTTGAGCTCAGTTCTCCACCAGACGAAATACTGGGTTAACTTTACCCAGTATCAGCGCGCTGTTCTGTTAGTGTTTTCTATATATTTATATATATGTATATATTTACCCAAACTAAAATTTGGTTATTTTGGACCAGTGTTGCACAAGAAGCTGAAGCTTTACCTTAAAACTGTCTACAAAAACGATTTACCAATTTATCAATAAATAATGCAACCAGTACGTTTAAAAGAACTAGAGTAACGGTTTGGGCACAGTGATGTAAATAATACCACTGGGTTAAATCGACCGCTTGTCTCGGGGGGGTTCTGGGTAAATTTAACCCTGTATTGTGTTGGTGCAATATGGGGCAGCTGTGGCTCAGGTAGAGCGGGTCGTCCACCGATCACAGGGTCGGCGGTTCGATCCCCACCTCCTCCTGTCCACACGTCGAGTGTCCTTGAGCGAGACCCTGAAGTGATGGGGGACGACATAAAACCAAGCTTCACCTTAAACCTCTAGGCCACCGGAGCGCCCGGTTCTCCACCAAATGTAACTGTAATCTGTCAAGTTTCTGACACTTGTTCCTCAGTACCGGTAAAACTAACGGGGCCAGAAACAAAAGCTCCTTGGTGGGGGGGCCCTCGAGGCCCAGTGGTCTGGGGTGCGTGTCATTAAATTAGATTCCGGGACTTTTGTTGCACGTCATTCCCCTTCACATGTTTCCTGTCTGTTTCTACTGTAGAATTACTCCACAATAATAATAAAAAACACAACATCGATGGTGGAGGTCATTAAAAACGGCAAAATCTGAATCCAGTCCAGATTCAAGATGCTGTGCAATTGGGAAAGTAATTTCAGAAATGTTGTAAAGTTTCTGAAGTGGTTGACTTGACTGCTGCTGGCTTTTATTTAAATAAAAAACTTCTATAAACTTTTCTAACATGTCAATGAAAACTGGGAAATGAGAGTTCTGTGTGGCCTCAATCTGTCGCTCCAGCTTTACTGTCTCCTCTTTGAACATTTCTCAGAGAGATTTTACTCTTCGGCTCTCAACGTCAGGTGGAAAAGAGACAGAATGAACACGAGCGGCGTCACAGAGGAGGAGGTTTATCTGGAGGTGGGGTCGGAGGGGTTAACGTTCAGGGGTTTGCGGGTGATAAAACATCAGCCGTGCTCTTTGGGAACAAAACTCTTCGTTCCAGATGGAACTTAATTTAAGCCGGTTCCAAATTACAGGAGGTGGTTTGTAATAGACAACACATTCCCTGCTGCACAGAACGACACTCGAAGCAGTCAGGGCCTTTTTACTCAACCGTGTGGACTCGAGTGTGTTCAGGTACACGGGTTTGTACCCGACAGGAGAAACAGAACTCAAAAATCTTACCCACACAAACCAAAAGTAGGGACCTATAGATTTTAGACTCAGCTTCATAGATTTACCTCTAGACCGGACTTGAGGCCTCAGTGTCCTTCAAACAAAGTGTTTGTTGGACGATCGAACGGCGCCTGAAACCCCGTCTCTGAATCTTTTTGTCTTTCCTCCACAAAACTTCACGTGAACAACCGAGTGTGACTCGACGAACGCTCAAAAACATAAACACTGGCCTTTAGTCCTGGTTGGTTGCCACGGCACACGAACTGGTTCGAGTGAAGCGTACTGAGACATTTATAGACCTCTGCCTGGATCTCTGTTGACAAGTTATTTTGTCTGTTTCCCAGCAGGCCCGTCATCAGCCGGTTTCCTTCTTTCCTAATCATGAGTTTGGTATTTAGAGTCTCCAGACCGACATCTACTTTCTGTTTCTTGCCGTTCAGCTCCTGTAGTGAAGCTCTGCCAGCCAGCAGCCCAGTTCCCCTGGTCTTGGACTCCTGGTCAGGGTTTTGCTAGCTCTGTTCCTGAGTCAGGATCAGCTTTTCTGTCTGATACTTAACATCTCTCTCAGAACGTGATTCTGTCTGTCTGTTTTCATCTTTCAACCCAAATCATTTCTTAACTGACAAGTTTCTTGTTTGAGGCCAACCTCAGTTCTCCCAGTAGCTAGCCATGCTAACATAAAGCTAATTAGACCCGATCCAGGACCAGACCCGTCTCAGGCAACATGAACTCAGTCATTGGTTCAGGTAATCATAAAAGAAAAAATAGGAACTGACCAGCTGTTTGGCATCTTCTTTAGTGACATCAAAAACATGGATCAAAAAACAAACTGAAGGCAAAAGCCAGGCACTGCACTGAGAGCTAAATTTAATTTAACAGAGTTTTGGAAAAAACACAGACCGATATTGTCTTTAAAAGACGATACAAACTTCCTTCTCGCTTCTTAGCAGCAGTGCGCTCAGTGCTGCCACTGGTGGCTGGAGGATATATTGCAGCAAAACCAGAGATTAAACTAGAAATATCTGTTTATATATGTATCGCTGATACATATATAAACAGATATTTAGAGAGATCTGAAGGTGTTGAACGGTTTGTGGTGACTCCTTGTGACATGAAGACACTTTTAGAGTCCCACTGGAAGAAAAACAATTCCTCTTTCTGTTGTATATAACAAATAAAAATCCCCCATGCTGAGTTTTGACAGACCTGATCCAGTCTTTGTTGGTATTACATGGATTTATTTCATCATCAGAAAAATGAACTGGCCTTTTGGAAAGCTGTACTCGTTGAGTTTTCTGGGATAACGGACGACACTTGATGTGATTAGACTGATGCTGTTACCATCTGTGACGGAGCAATTTACAATTCCAGTTGTTGATTTTTATGTTTTTTTATTCAAAGTCTTAACTGCTGAGAGACTTCAGATGGGCAAAAGCTCAGTAGTGAATAACCCTCATTCTGTCAGCCAGATGCCAGCAAGAAAAAAACCCTCTTCTTTTTTTGTTTAACTGTATATGACATGTTTAAAGTATCAACTCCTTTAACCTAACTCCCTTGTTCATACCAATTGACTTGAGAGGAGAAGAAAATGCAATTTGGCCTCGGTCGCTTGCGTTTCTTTTTTCCCTTATTTAGGAGTCTCTATGGAAACAGAGCTTTGTTGATGGGGCGTGTTGACAGGCGGCCTCTCCAGCCAAATACAGAGAAATCCCCACAACTCCTCATGAGGGCAATGCATGCAGGGAAAATCCTGTAAAAAAAAAAAAACTCGCACAGGAGAGAATAAGAGCGCTCTGCTGCTGCATTAAAGTCTCCATTTTACAGTTTGCTTCAAAATGTAAAATGTCTTCATGCAGTTTATGTCCTCATGTGCCTTTTAAATAAAGATTCACAGTTTGATTCTGTGTAGTTTTAAAAAGGAAAACTACAATAATTATCATCTGGTGGAAAAAAATTGTACTTTTTACTTCTTTTGTGAAGTTTGCATTTTTACTCTAAAACGTAAGATAAATGTTCGATAAAACATCTTAAAAACATCACGTTTTCCAGCTTTGTGAAACAAACCCTTTCCTGAAGAACTTTCTTTCCTTCCATCCTCCATTTCCTTTTGATCTTTCTATAATTCCTTCCTATATCCTTTCTTTCACTTCCTTTCCTTGTTTCCTTCTCTTTAATTTTGATCCTCCTGTCCTCTTTGCTTTTTTCCTTCCAACTAAATTTCTTCCCTTTTTCATTCATCGCTTCATTCTCTCCTTCTCCCTTTCCTTCCACCTCTACTTCTTATTCCCTTCCTCTCTTCCTTTATTTCCTCCTTTCTCTGCCCTTTTCTGTTCCTTACCGTTCTCATCTCCTCTTTTCCTTCCTCTCTCCTTTTCATTCCCTTTGTTTATTTCATCACTCACTTCCTTATTTCCTTTCTTTATTTTTCTTTTCATTCCACACTTTAATTTTGTCCGTATTTCCTTCCTTGCTGCCTTTCCTTCTTCCTCTCCTCGTGTCCTTGTTTCTGATACTTCTGTAAAGGATTCGAACTCTTCTTCGTCCTCTGGTTTCATCATTTTGAGCGTTGAACTCTTGTCGATGGCTGAAAATGGCCGCTGCCTTTCTGGTTTCAGTGATGGAGAATCAGGCCGGCCTCTAATTTGTTGCAGACCTTTACTTTTGGATCCAGAAGTGATTCTGGGTGCAGGATGTGTCGGTTTCTTCGATCAGTCAGCGAGGACACGACTGAGCAGAAATGGACTCCACCACACAGAAGAGTATTTACGGCAGAATACCTGCAGCCGAGTCCGGCGCCGGGCTGCAGGTAGCAGCTCGGCTCAGGTGGGTGTTTATCCACAGCTCTCAGACTCATGGAGCCTCCGGGCCTGCAGCCTCGACGCATAGAGAAAAATTTTGACTTCCACTCAGGAAATAATTAGTCTCATTTCCTTCTACATTGGAAGGCTTTATCTGCCAAGATGGTAATGGAAGTTCTGTGTCAGTTTTTCTCCAAAAATGGATGCCTTGAAGAAAGGAGCTTAGTGAGGATTTACTGATGCACTGTCCTCCTTTTTCCCTCCTCGCTCTGTCAGCCAGGAGATCGAGTGGATAAAACGCAGAGAAGAAACACGATTATTGACGACCGCTCTCAGTTTCTATTTTAAAATGTGGACCCACGGAGGCTCTGAGAGGCGGATAGAAACACATCTAAGCCTTAACTGCAGAATAGCTCTGTTTGCAGAGTGGAAGTGTTGGCCAATCGTCTCTGATCGTTGCCAACACCTGATCGTCATCATCTGCAGGAGGCGAGGGGCATTCACTTCTGGCCAATTAGTAACGTCACAGCAGCGATGCTACATGGCCAAAACTATGTGGACAGCCGAACATGTGATTGCGACACCGTGTTTATTAATGTGCTGCTATGACAGCCTCCACTCTCCTGGTTTCCGTCCTTCCAGCAGATGTTAGCAGATAAGGTGTTGATGTCGGGACAGCACGCATTAATCATCATTTCTGTAAATGAGCCAGTGTTAGCCAGCCAGGCTTATTTTCAACCGCAGGGATTCAGTAAGAAGCTCCAACACCAACAAAGCGACACGGTGAGAAACACGAGGCAGGAAAGCCGGATTTGTGATTGTACGATACGGAGTCACGGCGAAGCGACACCAGAGATCTCGCGTGGAGACAGCAATGAATCCTGGGAGTTATCAGTACAGTCCGGCTAATAATTACATCCACTTTTCAATACATGTATGCAAAGCAGTATGAAGCACAAGCGAGCCATACTGTTCATAACATTAGTCGTGCAGAGCTGCTCAAAGCAGGAAGACATAAAGTACAATCATAATATTAAAATAAGATGTTAACAGAGTCATGAGACACTGTTAAAATATTAAAACCACACTGAATTAAATAAATATGCCCACACATACCCAAACCGTGCCCCATCTGGAAACAAGCACAGGACAAAGGACCAATAAGCAAGTCAGCAAAATAATAATAATAATATTAATAATAATAATAATATTAATAATAATAATATTAATAATAGAGCCCGATTGGTACATCGACCGGGCCGATGTATCTGCAGACATTAGCCCGTTGCAGATATATATCGACGTGTCATGTCAGCCAATAAATGACAAGATATTGAAGTACAGAGACGCCAAAGATATGTTTTGAAAGCGTGTCACCATTTTACCGTTCGCACAGAACTTTTCTTGGTTGCAGTTGTTAAAAAAACGTATGAAAAATGTTCATTATTGGATTTTTTAAACTGTCAAATATCAATCAGTCGGGCCATAATTAATAATTCTATTAAAAAGAGATGTGTTTGGTCATTTTGTGTTCACAAGTTCACTTTTCAGAAGCCAGCAGGCCTGAAGACTCTGTGTGAAGGTAAATGTCACAGTTTCTTATTTCAGTTGGAAAAGTATTTGAAGTAAAAGGAATAAAACTACAAGTGCAGCACTTTGCAGCGGCGTCTCTTCAATCTACCTGCCGTCGGGCCTCGGACGGAGTGACAGAGTCTAATTATTTATCGCTGTTTCTCGTCTCAGCGTGTCGTAACCAGCGCCGGTCAGCCGCCCGGCTCTGTTTGTCTTTGCAGTGTTTGCGTTTGGACTGAAAAACAGCAGCAGCCCAGTCTGTGTCCTCGCCTGAACCGAACTCACCGGTCCAACATCCTGACTGGAGACTGGACCCTCAGCTCATGTAGAACAGGCCTCATTTCCCTCCAGTCACTCTGCTGATGTTCGTCTGAGCCACTAACGGAGACCATTTCTCAACCCGCCAGTCTCACGAAAGAAAACTGTAACAACTGGTGAGTCAGAGGCAACGGACTCAAACGGAGATAAGGTAAGAACAGTCTTTAGTAAACAGGTTCAGGAACACAGGAAACGAACGCTGGACCGTGTGTGACTGTGCTGCAACGACCTGGCACAGCAGACTATATCCACAGGTGAGGGACGACAATAGGACGCAGGTGCAACTAATTAGGGCGGAGCATGAAATCAGGACTGACGGGAAAACACACGAGGGGCAGGAAGTGATCTGAAACGAGAGGAGAGATGAGTAAACAGAATAAAACAGGAAGCACTAAATGTGAATCACATGACCTAGGAAGCAGGGCGGGGTTAGCGCGCTCCTCATCTCTACTCCAGGTGCTAGTAGAGGCTCCAGGCTACGTTAGCCACTACTAGCATAACACGGCCCAATCTCCCACCCAACTGTCGGCGGTCGAGTTGCATTGTGGGTAACGCCAGGTTTTCACAAGGTCAGAAGAAGGTGTGGAGTAAAAAAAAGACGACATCTCTGGTTCTGCTGCATCGATTCAGCAGAATGAAAAACCCAAAATAAAAGTGGAAACACGAGAAAAAGCTGAAAATGAACCAAAACAATGAAAATCATACTGTTGCTTTGTAATTTTGCTGATTCGCACGCTTTTAAATAGTTGAGTGTCATTTTTTTGTGCCCTCAGTCTCACAAAACCCTGACCTGGTGTGGGTTCTTGCAACAGAAACATGCTATCAATGCTAACAAACTGTATGCTAATGCCATAATTATGTTGCAGTTCTGAATTTTTATTTTTAGCCTCCTCTGATCCTTTGGACATGCAGATATTATTTTCCCTGAAGCTCCAGGACACTGAAGGCATTTATTATAACAGGGCGGGGGTGAGTTACTGAACTCAACTCCTCTGATAGTTTCTTAATTTGATTTTCTGCAGAATAATACAGCGCTTTCCCCATGTGTATCAATTTAACTGTCGTTATGTTTCGTCTCTCCAGAAAAACAATATGGATTCTTACTCAGACGGACCGGAGGGACTCGGTGTCGGTTATCACTAAGTGAATTTAGGTCTTTGTATTTAAAAGACACACGAAGAACCAATCGATCTGCATTAGTGTCAGGGGGTTTTATTACATTTTGAGTACTTGTAGTGTTTGCTGTTTGGCAGTTTTTCTTCACATGGGTCAGTGCTGTTTGCAGAAAATGAGGTGAAGGTCATGTCAAGGCCATTTTCTGATAATGGCAATACCATGCTGCGTGCAGTGTGTAATAGATATGCGAGTGCAGTTACACACTTCCTTGTTGTGACTCTGTGGTTGTAAATTGTTTTAAAATGTCTTGAGGAAGGGCAGTGAATGCACCGAAGGACCTATTTGGGAGGAAAGAAGAGGAAGGAAGCTTGTTCAGCGTTTCTCCATATGTCCCTCGGACACTGGAGAACCCAAACACTGAGAAGTGGGAGTCATTAGGCAAAGAGAGGAGGGTTCAAACAGCCGTAATGTTTAGAAAGACCTGCTGGTATTCGAGTTCCCTGGATTCAAATCAAGCTTAAAGGATAATTCCAGATTTTTACAACTTGGGTCCTATTAACATTCCTGTCTGTAATAATAACATTACACTCAACAAGTTAATAGCTGAGATCTGGGAATGTGACAACGTTGCTAAAAAGACGTGCAAAAGAAGTGCACACACACTTTTCCTGATTAACGTTATTACCAACATTTCAGGCGCGCTCACTTTCAGTTTAACCTCCAAATAAAGTGGTTTAGTTAACCCGGATAAACCGTTGGCTTGTTCCCAACCTGTCCATCCCACCTCTTTTTAGCGATGATGCTGTGCTTTATATGTGGGAAGTCATCTTCCTACACAGCTAGCTAGCTACCGAGCTACACCCATGACAAGCGACAGGAAAGTGCTCACACATATTGTAGAGAGTTGAAGAGAAGTTTGCAGTTGTTGTTATTTGTCGATTTACAGAAATAACAACTCTTGAGTCGACATATTCTCCACATAAAAAACGATGTAAATTATCGTCCTCTATTTAATTTGGTCAATTCTAAAGGGTTGTTACCCCTAAAACCCTTTAAACAGCACAGATAATCCATGAAAATATATTACAGTGTTTCAGTCCTGAGCAGCCCCTACCGTTGCAGTTTGGGACGGGCTGCAGAAACGCGTGGTTAACGTTGTGAAACGGTCGCAGTTTGGTTAGGTTTAGACAAAAAAACTACTTGGTTAGGCTTAGGAAAAGATCGTGGTTTTGGTTAAAATAAGTACGTTGCGTAAGCCGAGTCACGTAACTAACGTAAGCTAAGTTACGTAAGTCATGTACGTAACGTTATGTAACTTAAAAAAAGTCAGCGTTGACTTTTGGTGAAAGTGCTTTGTCCTGTTTGTCCCGTCCATCCACCCCTCCACCTCCGTAAGCCGACTTTCTAGCTCTTTATACTACGTCACCTCACTTCCTGGTTTGCTCCTGTCATAATTACCACGACCACTAGAGGTCGCATTCCTACAATAAACGTAAACATCGTCGTAATAAGCTGCACGCACAGACGACCTCCATGGACGTTTTTCTGGTGAGGACAGTCTGAATAATTCTGTTCTAATACTTTATTTTGGGTAAATTAGTGGAGCTTTAAAGGGGAAAAAATGAAGGGGTTCAGTTTTGTGGTGATCTCGTCTAATTATTCTCAGGTCTGTATCGAACTGGGTCGGACTGTTCCTGGGAACCTTTTTAAAAAAAAGGTTCGGGAAGATTTTCCACAGTCTGTTTCGGATTGCGTCTACGGTTTTGGACTCGTGACACGCTCTAATTGAAATCTTTTTACCCGTTATCCCGTCGTCCATCTAGTTTAGAAATTGCTGAAACCTTTACATAACAATCTGGTAGCCTGCTTTTTTCTAGCAGGCAGATTATTTATTTATCATTGTTATCGTATTTTTCATTATCTTATCAGCAAACAGCCGACCTTTTCCACGAACGGACTCCAGCACTCAGGAGTGAATCGCCCTGAAAGTGGCGATCTCTGGTTTTCCTCACGGTCACTCGGATGGAAAGATGCTTCCATTCCCCGCAGGCTGATGCAGATGTGAAGCTGGGCTGCAGTATTGATTACAGCCTCCATCTGTTGTGCGTTTTCTCTTTTTTCCTCTTCTTTCTATTGTGAATTACTCCCTTTGTTGTGTGTTATTTTTCCCATCCATACGCTATTTCCATGAGTCACTCAAAGTGCTCGGTGCTGCGATCCAGGCCCAAAGTATTTTTACAGACAGACTCCTTGTTTATGGTTTTCTCATCAATAAATGGCCTATTGTCTCCGGACACCATGGGATTCAGTGTGGGCCGTATTTTAATTCGAGTTTTAAGCAGGAACACTGTTAGAAATGTTGTGGAGACATTTGTTCTACGCTCAAATTCAAAAGTCAATTGAAGCAACAGGGTGGCAGCAAATACTCGTGTACTGTACTTCAGTACAGCTTAGAGCTTGGACTTTATGATGAGATAATCGTCTAAGAAACTGTGTAATTTTGTTCTTTCTCAGACCAAAGTCGACAGTTGTGAGAGAAACATGTTGAAATCTTAAGTCATCAATCCAAAATGGCGGTCCTACATCGCCAATGGCCGATTTAAACTACTCAACTATTCAAGTACTTTACTTAAGTACAGTTTTGAAGTACTTTTACTGTACTTGAGTATTTCCATTTCATGCTGCTCTATACTTCGACTAAATACTGTACTTTTTCCTGCACTCCATTTATCATACAGCTGCAGTTACTGGTTACTTTGATGATCAAGATTTTACAAAACACACGATCGATTTCTAAAACATGATGCTTTTATAGGCTGAACTACACAATAATATATAAACTAGTTAAAAAGCTCCGCCTCAAACAGCTTAAACATTAATAACAATGCAATAATGTAACACTCTTACCGCACTTTTACTTTTAATACTTTACGTACATCTTGCTACTGATTAGGGCCGCAAATAACGATTATTAAAAGGGGGGGGGACAGTGAAAAATGCCACAGTATCCTGAAGCACAAGGTGACGACATCAAATGTCTTGTTTTGTCCCAAAAATATTCATTTTATTACAATGTAAGTCCAAGAGAAGCACCTTGTGTGAGGTCAATAGATAATATAGATTTACTGTTGTTTCCAAAGATATGATGATAGAAAGGTGCACACACACAGACTGTAAAATACATGTACAGTCAAATATATGAATACATGCCTGTTAAATATACATACATTTGCTGAATGTGCTGTGCTTCTATCACCACACAGATAGATTAATGTTAGCTTATGTCATCTTTTTGGATTTTCCTCAGCTTGTGTTCACGTGGAATATAAAGCCCCACAGAATACTTTTATAAAAGATTTGACATTTTTAAATCTGCGACAAAGACAGAGGAAGCGGCCCACTGGGGACACATTTATTTGGAAAGTTCAGTCGGTGGCTGTCGACTGTTTATCTTCTGGTGTCAGATGTTAAACGGTAGAATATGTCAGTTCACACACTCTGCGGTCAAACACACATTCCCGCTGACCACATATTAGACTGTCGCTGCTCCCATGACACTGGATCAGAGTCTGGGTGTCAGATGATGGTGCTGGGTGGAGGGTTGGGGGGTTTTTGGTGGTGGTTGGTGGGTGGATCTGTTGGGGATCGAGGGGCCTCGGAGCTCTGCCAGCTGATGAAAAAACCCCGTCTGCTTTAAGTTTTATCGAGCATTTTCTCATAATTACATTGTCTCGCCATGCGGAGCTGGAGGGCCGGGGGCTGGGGGAGTAATCGGGGAAGGTGGGTGGGCATCTTTGCAGAGCCTGATACCAAATTGGCATTAAAGACGGCCTGAAATGGGGGATTGTCCGGCTAAAGTGCAGGATTTGGCTCCTCAGCTATATAAGTCAGTTACAGTGGACCTTTGGCAGTCCCTCTAAAGGTTTCAGGCAATCCAAAGCCACTTTTCCTTTTTCTTTTTCAACAGAGACATGCTAAAAATAAAAAAGGGCCTTTTTAAAGAGTGTGGCTTTTAATGGCAGCATGTAAAAATCTGCTATGTGTTAACAGCTTCACTGAGGCAAACCAAAAGACATGCCTTAGCGGCCTCAAAACAAATTGGGATGGCAAATGACGAAGCAGGAGGCTTTGGATGGAGGAGGAGGCTTTCTTTCTTTCTTTTCCTTTCTTTCTTTGTGTTTGATCAGGAGGGCGAAGGCAGCGGTGACGCCCTGAGACTTACGCACAGACAACACAACCGATCCCGACCACAGAAAAGACTCTCGCTTTGAAACTTAAAGATAAAAGATAAACCTTTACAAAGCTCCAGTGTACACACACACACATAAAACAGGAAAAGATGTCGTCACACAACGGTTTGGTCTTCATTGTGTTCCTGCACGCTCACAATCACAGTTTCTCCTAAAAGACTTTACAGCGATGCAGGGTCGAATCAGCTGCATGACCTCGGCCCACTTCGCACCGTGAGACTAGAGACGGCAATGTGGGCCAAAGTGGCACATCTCAACATCTATGGATGGGTTGCCGTGTAATTTTGGTAAAGATGAATCCCAGTGACTTTGATTATGTTCTGCCTTTTCACCATTAGCGCCACCAACAGGTGAAAACGTCCACGTGTGCAACAGTTCAGGTGAAGACAGGATAAAACGAATGGCTCAGTTCCTGATAGCCTCAGTTCCGAACTTAATGCTAGCATAGTATGCTAACAGACTAACCTGATCATGTTATATATGCTAACAGTTACCAAGTTATTCTAATATTCCACCTTTGCTAACTTTGTATGCATCTTTACATACTAACTGTACATGATAGCATGCTCACATTAGCATGTTATCATACCAGGCTAACATGCTAATGATAACATACTACTGTAAGCATATAAAATGACAACTATTAGCATGTTAATTGTAACCACGATATGTTTGGGACATTTCACAGTGTAAAAATAAGCTTGTGAGCGTTCTCTGGCAAACATATCTGACATCTCCATACTGCAGTGTTTTGTTGATATCGGGCTCTAGTTACCTTGTTAACTGAACAGGCATATTAGCATGCTAACTTTAGAATTCACCTCAAAGCACATATTCAGGTGAAGAGGGGATAAAACCAAAGCCTGAATTACCAAACTTACTCGAGTATGTTAACAGGCTAACTTGAGCTTGTTTATATGCTAAATGCTACCAAAGGTATACTACTTTGCCACCATTGTATGCATGTTTACATGCTAACTGTACGTGTTAACATGCTTACATGAGAAATTTATTATTATCAAAATTGTACTTAAGTACAGTACTTGAGTAAATGTACTTAGTTACTTTCCACCGCTGCAAAAATTCAACATGAACGCCACACGGCCTTAAAGAAAGCTCTGACAAACAAAGCTAGAACTCCTGCAGGAAGGAGGAAGGATGCAGTAGGCGGATGAAGAAGATTCAGGCCGGCAGGCAGGAAAACAGCGTCGCCAGGCTCTGAGACAATCAGGGAAGGTGAGGCACATAAATCCGGATCAAAGCTCAACCATCTGGCACTTTAACAGGCATGCTGACATGTTTGGCAGCGCGGAGGTCCCTCCAATTATACCCCTCTCATTTTTCCCACTGGGTCGAATAGCTAAATGTGGACTGGTTGAGCTTAATGCTGCAGTTTAGGTCAGATAGTGAACTCATACGGAGCTGTCTGATGAAATAAATCACTGGATCTGTTTCTTTTCTTTCAAGTGCTGCAGCTCACAGAGTCCAGAGCAGAAGTCGCTCAGTATGTTGCATCATGTACAAAAGATTAAAAATTTAAATCTGATTTGGCGTCAGGAGACAAGTCGATCAACATGTTCTAAGAGTGGAGGTCTGAGAGCTTCGCTAACTACAGTGAAATGTGCTGTTTGCAGTGTTTAATGAAGCTCCGGGGACAGACGCAGTCACACCAGTCCTGATAAGATACTGGAATTGAACAAAAGCACTGGTCATTTGTTCAAATACCTAAAGCGACCTTTGTTTATATTTACCTGACAAGTAATTATGACTGTTGTCTGTCCGGTACAAAGGCAGAGGAAGCAGGAAGTTGTTTTAGTGCCACAAAACCTGGTCCGGGGATCGATGGGTCAGTAAAGTCGTCTGTAGCAACAGTCTTTAAACCATGACCACAGTTAACTTAACCAACAGGTCAAAACTCAACATCAACCACATGGATTGGCACCAAATAATCAGACGTTCACGCTCCCCTCAGGATGAACTGTAATAACTCTGCTGATCCTCTGACTTTCCATCTAGCGCCACCATCAGGTCGACATGTTAACGTGTCCGACACTTTGGTTTCTGACCAAACACCTGCAGAGCTGCTGACGCTCCCATCAGCCTCAGCTGCACTCTGTGTTCACTGCTAACTAGCTAATGTTAGCATGCTAACACGCTAAATTAAGCTGATGAACATTATACCTGCTAAACATCAGCATGTTAGCATTGTCACTGTGAGCATGTTTTTTATTGTTGACCATTATGTTTTAAACATAGTTCATCTTAGATTAGAATCTAACGTCAGTTTTACTGGTTTGATTTTCTTCCTGTGTCTTTGTTTTCAGTGTTATAGTCATTGCAGAGTCAGAACCAGTGCAACCAAATGCATGAAAGGTACATTAATCTGCATTTCGTGACCGTGTGCTTCACGACTGTCCGTGAGACCACACTGGATTATCAGACTGAGCTGTTCAGGAGGTGTTTCTGTTCTCTGCAGGGAACTCTGGGTTATTTTACCCCCATGAAGGCCTGATTGGTTCAAACCCTGAGGTCTGCTCTGTTGTGGTCTGAGCCTCTTCAAAGCGCCGCTCTGCGCTCAGCTCAGAGGAATGCACATTACCTTGCGGTCGCATGTCTCTCTCAGAGCTGCTCGACTCCTGCTGAGCTGCTGCAGCCAGGTATCCCATCAGCCACCACATGGCCGCTGTCAGGGTTCACTGGTGGGAAAGTGCAGTGAAGCCTCGCATTGTGTTTTTGATGTGGATTACAGAGCACACTTTCCTGCGTGGGTCTCTGTAGCTGCAGGGTTTCCCCTGTGTCTGACGCAGACTGTTTTATTTTAGTGTTTCTGTGAGCAAAAAGAAATATCACTGCAGGCCATGCATCTATATTTAATGTGCTCTGGTCTAAATATACAGCTGCCGTTTCTGCAGCTCGACTCTTTCACTCTTTCCTCTTGGCTCAAACAATGCGTAAGAAATGTAAAAACGTAAAAGCTTTGTTTGGTTTGTGGCCTCTGGAGCTCCGCGCGGCGTGCATCGTGTTATTTCCGGAGCTGGAACGAGTACAAGTGGATATTTTGGATGTGTCATGCAGCGCGGGCCGCCGCCGCCACTGCCGCCCACGCCTTCAGCAGGGATGCAGGCAGCGTCTCGTTTGATGTTGACAGCAGCCGTGATGCAACCGTCGCTGCAGAAGGGTGTGTTCCCTCCGGCCCACCAGCTGACGCATTTCGCTGGGAAACTCCTTCCAAATTCCCAGAGCTCCCAGTCTGCTGGGCTGGGCCTGGACGGCTGCCATGACCGTGTGGGTCCCAACTTCTTCTGTGGTCAACAGGATTACAAAAACCACAAATGTATGTTTGTAGTCAAAATCATGCAGTTTCATGTGTACACTTTCAAGGATCCATGTTTTCAGTCTTTAAAGTTTAAATGTGGGAGAAATAAGATTCAGAGATAAATAATAAATAATAATAATAAAACATTTAGAGATAAAGCACCTACACACAGACAAAAAAAACCCCACACACATTAGAGGATATAAATAAAACAATTACTGAAGCCCATTTCCACCAGGAAAAGTAAAATAAATAGACAAAATAATAAAAATACTCATGATAGGTCATAATTCTGACTAACATCTTGAAACATTTCAGTACATAAACAGGAGTATGGGAGAGTAAAACTGTATGGATATGATAAATGATCAGATTTACTTATTTTTATCATTTTCAAGTATCATAGTTGTTACTTAATATTTCTCTCTAAGTCTCAGTATGTCATCATTTTTGAATAGCTTAGTTGTTTTTTGACTTTAGTCATTATTATTAAGACACGACATTCAGAGCCAAAGCAAAGATCACCTACACAAACAAAAAAAAAACATTACAATACAAAAATAATTATGAAAGCACATTTCTGCCAGTAAAAGAAAAAAGAATTGAAATGCATCTTAGGAGCCCATAATTTCATCTCATGATTCTGACATATAAAGTCTCAAAACATCACAGCACATTAATAAGAGTATGGAAGCCAATTTCTGCCCAGGAAAAGAAAAATATAGATGAAAAGTTATGAAAGACTTGTTTCATAATTTTAAACTAAGACAGTTATTTTTAAAGCATTGTAGTTTGGAAACATAAAAAAGATAAAAAATTAGACGTAAGACGTACTATTTCAATTGTTACTTATTATCTCTTATATCATTTTGATTCAAGTCATAATTTTAACTCACTATCTCATAATTTGGAGACACTAAGTCAAAATTTAGACGTATTATCTCTTAGTTTTGACTTATTAAGTCATAATCTTGATTTGAGTTACTGTCTCATAATTTCTCAGTAAATCAAAAGCTTGAATCTCATAATCTTCTTGTCAGATTATTATTTTTTTGTGGCATTTTTCCTTTACAGCTTACAGTATGAATAAAGACAGGTAACATGGGGCGAGAGCGCGGTCGGACTGGACGCCCTTTTATCTCATAACTGACTTTGTATCTCATAATTCGGATTTTCCACGAGTCTGTCTTTATCATACGTAACGTTCATCTCTTTTTTCTTTTCCTGGCGCGAGTGAGCTTCCATAGAAAACCTTAACCTCAGGGGATATAATGCAGATTGTACAGAAACTAAAGTCAGTATGCAGCATCGACCACGATCTAACTGCACAAGAACAGTCTCTAAACAGTGAATAATAGATGTTTGTGGGATGAATTTCCATGCAATAAGAAGACTGTACATTTTATGACACTGAGCAGCTCTGTGGTTTTGTATGTAATTCCATCCTGTGGGTTGTCATGTCATCATAGCTGTATTCTTAAGTGCTAAGTAGACAAAACATTTTAAGTCAAATTACTCTCCTCATGGCCATAAAAGAAGCCGAGACGCTGCCACGCCTCTTCTGAAAAACAAAATCAGGCACAAATTGCTTTGGGGCAGAAACAGCTCATAAAAAACAGGAAAAAACACCAACAACCTGCACAACAAAGCTAAAGGAATAATTTTAGTCTCAGTTTATGTGCAATAAAAGTGTTTTATCTTCTAAGTCTAAAGTCTTGTGGCTCCTAGAGGCTGAAATGTTCATTACACCCAACAACAGAAAGGTCAGTCGAATCAAATAAACATTTAACCAAAAGCTCAACACATGAGGTCGTCCTGTTGTGGCTTTTTCTCACTTTGTTTTAGGGAAATGCAGACATTAGCAGAAGGCTGGTCTGGGTGATCGATCCGCTCCTTCAGGACTGCGTTCACATGTTTTGGTTTGGAGTTGGAGGGGACACTGCACACTTTACAACTTACGGTTCCTTTGCAGGTGCTCCTGTTTGCATGAAATCAGACAGATAAGATGAAGTGCCTCCTCTCAGCTACACCTGTAAGACCTGTTAAGACTGCAGCACAATGTGCAACCACCTCCTCATCAGACAGGTTGAGTTCAGATGAACATCAGGGTCAACACATTGTACTTTAGGACTCTTAACGGCAGTCAGACCAAAATCAGACCTGCGTTAAAACAACGTAAGGGTCTGTGTTGCAGGTGAGACGTGAAATACAGTCCAGGCAGTCCAGTGTGAGTAACAGATCCGTGAGTTTGAAGGTTTATCAGACGCCAAAACTCTGCACAGAGGTTTGCAGTACTAATACACAGGATTTTACAACTCTGGAGAGTTTTCACGGCGGCCATTATTTCACCGTTGGTCACGACGATCGCGAGGTAAACAGTACGTGCATGTGACTGCATGTGACTGGTCACGGCAGCATGTTGCCGGATGACGTCGCGTCAAGTTGAGCCTGGTTCAACTTTGTTGCCAGACCACCCGGAGGGGTTTTTGGTTCCCTTCAAATAAATGAGAGGACTGCGTTTTTTCAAACAGGACTAAAGTTGGTCTGAACACAGCCTGTAATGGCAGAGTGGTGACTGCAGATTCACTTGTTCTTTCACAACTCACTCATTCAAAAAAAGTATCCAACAATAAAGAAACATCTTTAAGCGTCTGGGATCACGAACATATTCAGACCTGTAACCGGGTTCGGACCGGGAACTACAGAGCTTACATTTGAGCGGACAAATCTGGCAGGGTGGAAACTTGTTAAACTTATTAATTTTTGGAAAGATCTATGACAGAGTCACTGAGCTCTGAACTACAAACCAAAGGTTTGTCAGTGCAGACTGTCCGGCTCTTGATTTTACACACCTGTTAGCAGCTGAGCCAGCTAATTAGAAGGTGCGTCCACATACTTTTGGCCATACGTTATCTCGTAACATCCTCTTGTGTACGTTCACATAAAGGCAGTGGAAGGAAAAACTCACCAACTCACATTTTACGCTGAATGGAAACTGGACGAATCTCTCCGCTGCTGTTGTCTGTGTTGTACTGCAGATCTTTAATAAATCATAAATAACACAGAACAGAAGACACAAGCTGCTGCGACAGACACGCATCCAACAGCCTTCAGCTGCTAATATGGATCCTGCACACTCATCTCCGGAAGGTTATCTAAGCAGTGAAATAATGGAATGTGTAATTTAAGGATACGTCCTAATCCTTCACCCCGGTGTCAGAGCCAGGACGGCCTGTAAATCCCTTTCCTGGTATCAGAGCCACTGATTGATCCGCGGATCATCATTCATCATTCAGCTGCTCTCTGTGTTCCCGTTCCATATTCCAGCCGTGGCTCCGGGCCAAAAGGTTTTAGGCTTCGTTCTGTTTTAAAATATTCCAGACTCCGAAGGACTCATACCTTCCAAGCGTAAATATCAAGGGAACATTTCAGCGTTTCCAGAAGACCTCCACATCTGCTCGATGTCCGACTTCACAAATTGACCAAAGACAGAAGCAGCATTAGAGGAATATCTGATTATTATTCCACTGCAGAGCATTCAGCACAGGAACGCTTTCAAATGTTTCTTTGTCCTCTGTTTATTTGAGATGTTGAGCGTTTCTCCTCAACGTCTGTACTAGCTCAACAGCTCATTCACAAATACACGGTTTATGTGTTTTCATGTTGCGCAGCTGAGAGCTACCCTGCAGCTGAGTTTGGAAGTGGAGCAGGAAGTCACACGGCATCGTGAACTGACGCTATGTGTTGTTTTCATTTTAAAAATCATTTACGCCGTCCCAGTTCCCCGACTACAAGACAAACGTGACGTTAACACTCACGACGTCAGCAGCGAGCACCACCTGAACCCGGGACGTCGGGTTCGGGTGGTGCATCTTCTGTGACGACCCGTCCGGACAGTTTGAACATCCGGTTTCTGTCCGTCTCCAGAACAGATCTGTCTATTTTCACACATGTGTCAATCCGCAGCGTCTCACCTGAGCTTCATCGCTCAGCTCACCTGTGTTGGTGATACAAACCGCTCTGAAATCATCGTCTTTCCACCTGCATTCTACGTTTTTCAACCAGCTGATCACAGAAAAAATATGTTTTCTGGTGCTGATGGTGTTAATGCCAGCCAGAATAAAGGCTGATGATTCTTACAGCTCTGTAAACCACGACAGTTAGTAGGTCGTCTACACTGACGGCCTTTCCTCGACTCTGCTGACTCAGAGCGCCGAAAGGCAGCAGCTATCTGTTCAACCCGTGACGCCGTGATCATGCACGGCTGATCCGCCGGTTACGTTTAGTTTGTCTTCAGACAAAATGACCACAGAAACCTCCGTGTTTATCTGCATCAGACACGTCGCTATAAGTAATTATTCCTCAGTTTCTGCTGCAAATCAATCAGCTGCCAGCCGCAACGTGGAAGTGATGCGTACATCAATCTATCAATGATTAGAATCCAATCAAATAATACACATTATTCTGAAACTGGTCATTGTGCATGATGAGCACTCGGTATATTTTGATGTTACAGTTTTTTCCAATCGCTGCGACAGTTTTTTCGATACATTTAACAATTTTCCTAAACTCTTAACGCACCGACACGCCTAAAACACACAACTGGCAAAATGGTTAATTTCGTGCTCAGAATCACACATCGTAAACTAAACCCCCCAAAACTGATTTTCAAAATACAATAATAAACTAACACATTATACACTGCGTCTAACAAAACACTGCAAACACGTTTTACAATCAAATAATTATTCCAAACACTAACACATGTTCTCTTCCAACAGGAACATTTAGTCAGTCATAACACAGTGACAAGAAACACTATCAGCAGCTGAAACGACAGAAACTGCAGTCTTCTGTGAGTCAGGCCTGCCCTGATACAGCAGACAGGATACTGGATTGATCACAGATTG